>NW_005196756.1:746400-772265 GCF_000372725.1 Emiliania huxleyi CCMP1516
GAACGGCTCTCGTGCATCTGCCGATCGCCGTCTCTCCCCTCTCCGCGCCCCTCCCGCATCTCCCTCCGCACTCCTCTCTCCCCCCCGAACCCCCCCTCTCTTGCCCCCTCTCCCCTCCCCTTTCAGACGGCCCGCCCCCTCCTTCACCCCGGCGGCGGCTCTCGGGCGCTGCCCGCCGACGAGGGCCCCTATCGCAGCACCGACGCCGCCCTCCGCCTCTCGCTGCTGCGCGGCGCCCTCAGCCACTTTGGAGAGCAAGCGCGCGACGAGCTTCGAGCCCGCGTCGCGGCATCGGCCGGCGCGGCGCGCCGTGGCGGTGAGCCAGGGATCGAGTTTGAGGCCGCCGCCGCATTGCGCCTCGAGCGCGGCCTCGACGCCCCGACGGCGCAGCCACCGCCGCAGCGCGTCACCCTCGCCGGCGGCGACGACGCGCCCTTCTGGCCGCTGCTCTACCTCTGCTTGCGCTGCGCCGATTACGCCGCTGCGGCGCGCGTGTCCGCCGCGGCGGCGGCCGAGGGCGCCGTTCCGCCGCGGCTCTCTGCGCTGCTCGCCGCGGCCGCGGCGGACGGCTCGGCGACGGCCGGCGCCGGTGTGTCCGGCGGCGGCATGTCGCGGCTCGTCCTCGCCGCCCAAGAAGAGTACTGGCGCGGCGCGGCGCAGATGGAGCCGCATGCGCGGCTCGTCTACGCGTCCGTCGCGGCGCCCGACGCGGCGATCTCTGCTCGTGAGATTGCGCCCGAGCGGGAGCGGACGGTCGAGGACTGGCTGTGGCACAAGCTCTCCGCGGCGCACGCCCTCCTCGCTGCCAGCCTGCCGCCTCCCGCGTCCGCGGGCGGCCACCCGCCGGCAGGCGGTGACGGCTCGCGCTCCCTAGAAGCCGCATTCTTGTACTCCACCTCGCGCTCGGGGGGGGGGGGGGGGGGGGGAGACGCATTCCGCTTCACTCGACCGTATTCCACTCTATTCACTGCCTTTCGCAGCCCGTGTAGGGAGGCGGGCGTACTCACCCCGTAGACTGCCCATATCTCCCCATATCTCCCCATATCTCCCCATATCTCCCGCCCCGAGGCTGGCGGACTCACCCCGTAGGCTGCCCATATCTCCCCATATCTCCCCATATCTCCCCATATCTCCCACCCCGAGGTTGGCGCACTCACGACGCAGGCGCACCGTTGCTACCACACCACCCACGGGACTGAACCCACACTGGGTTCGATCCTCTGGAGGTATGGTACTCACGACGTAGGCTCGCAAGACGCGCTCGGCTCGCTGCAGCGTCTGGTGTACGGATCGTACGGCGAGACCTACTTCAACGCCGGGGGCGGCTCGCCGCTGCTGTACGCGGGCGTCCTCCTCGCCACGCAGCAGTTCGAGCGGGCGGTGGCGGTGCTCGCCGCCGTGCCGCACTTGCGCCAAGAGGCGGTGCATTTCGGACTCGCGCTGCAGCACGAGGGGTTGCTCGCGGTGGCGCAGCAGAAGCTCGCCGACAGCTCCCTCCTCGTTGGGACATCACCCTCGCCCTCCCTCGCCTTGCCGCCCCTCGTCGCACAGCACGTGGGCGAATGGGCCTCCGAGGGCGTCGACGCTTCGCGCGCTGCTATTGGGTGTGTGCGCACGCCCGTCTCCTCTCCTCTCCCCTCCTCCTCTCCTCTCCCCTCCTCCTCTCCCCTCCTCCTCTCCCCTCCTCCTCTCCTCTCCTCCTCTCCCTTGCCACGCGCCCGCCCGCTACCGCTCATGCTTTCGAGACACTTCCGAGACACTTCCGAGACACCTCCCAGACACGTCCGCTGCGGCTCCTGCCCGACGCTTCCGGCCGCCTCCCGAGTCCCGCCGCCCCCTCGCCGCCTCGCCGCCATCTCGCCGCCGAGGCCGCCTCGCCGAGGGAAGGCATCGCCCCTGCCTTCCCTGCCGCTGGCGCCTGCTGCTCACCCGCGCCGAGTCCGCCGCTCACCCTTGGCGGCCGCCACCTGCGACCAACAGGTACCTGTGGCTCCTCCGTGGGCCTGCGGCGCAACGGCAGGAGCTGTGCATCCAGCTCCTCCTCGGCTGTGGCAAGCCCGAGGCGCTGCTGCCGCGCAGCGGCCTCTCGCACATCGCAGAGGCCGACTACCGAGAGCTGCTGCGCGCGGTGCCCCCGCCACTGGACGACGGCCCCCTCGCCACCTCGAATGGCTCTCACTACTTGGCTGGAGCTAGGTCTCGTCGCGGCTGGCCGGCAAAGGACGCGCTTCGCAGGCGGCTCGGCTGCTCTACGAGGCGCGCGCGAGTAGAGAGAGCTGGGGAGGGCTGAGATGCGACGAAGAATGGAGTCGTGGTCTCACCAGGCCCGCCCAACGGCTGGGCGTTTGGGTTACATGCTGGCCTCTCATCGACCCCGGCCTTCCCGCCCGCACCACGTCTCTCAGGCGCGAGAGCACCGGCAGCTGTCCGCCCTCCTCGTTGCAGAGCTTTCCGCAAACATCGCCGCGGCCGCGCGCGGCACGAACCCAGCGGCGGGGGACGCGGCGGAGCGCGCGGCGCGACTCTGCATTGGCGCTGCCGAGGAAGCGGACAGGCCGTCCCGACGCTCCTGCTGTGAACAGGCGCGGCTCTGCGCCGACGCTGCCGCCTTTGCCCGGGAGTGGCGCGAATCGCACCCGCAGGAGGCGTCGGCGCACGGGGCGCCCCTCTTCGCCCTCCTCTCAATCGCGCAGCTGCTCGAGGGTGTTTCCCTGTGGCCGGCCGTCGCCACGGTAACGAGCCGCTGCTCAGGCCTCCCGCTGGGTGTAGGCGCGGAGGCGTGGCGGGCTGCATCCAAGGGACTACCCGCCGCCGGCCCACGCGGGGCCACCGATGCGATCGCGATGCAGCCGCTCTCTGCGCTGCTCGTCCGCGTGGAGGCGCTGAGCGAGGCGGGTTTGCTGCCCGCTTCGCTCGCCGAGGTTGAAGCGGCGCAGGCCGAGTACCGCTTGCAGCCTCCCGAGGTCCGGCGTGCGTTCCCTCAGCTCGTTGAGACGTGCGTCGAGCTTCTCCATGCTCAGTACGTCGCGTTGCGCATTGCGCGGTGCGCGCCGATGCCAGCCGCCGCCGGCGCCCGCGCCGGCACGGGCTTCGCGGCGATCCGCGCGCAGGCCGAGGCGCTCGTCGCTTTTGGAGGCACCATGGACGTCTCCGCGAGCAGCGGGCAGCGGATCGCGCGCTGGCTCGCGGAGATGAGCTAGGTTGACGAACGAGCACGCGGCGGGGAGGGGGGGGGGGGGGGGGGCTTTTTCCGCGGGAAGGGGTCGGAGAGGACCACAACGCACAAGCGCGGTCGGTGGCCGCAGACGGAGCTACAGGTGTCGTACAAGAGCGTAATACTAATACAAGCAGCCATGTTTGACTTAAAAAGTAATATATCTTTACTTCCAACACCCCGCGGACGTTCCCAGGGTGCGATGGGAAGGTTCGACGCACCCGCCACCCCCGGACTGGGCAGAGAGATCCCCCAGGGCATCTGGCCTGGGCTGTCCACCCCGCCGCGCCGCCCCCACTTGCCCTGACTGCACACAGGATAGCGTGCCCCGACGAACACGGCGACACATAGCGGGGGACACTGCGCCGGGGGGTATGCCTATAACTTTGGTGCTTTGTGCCGTGTGGGTGTCGCGTTCCCCAGGTAGAGCCACGCGTAAAGCCGTACTGTGTGGCTGAAGCCCTCGTGCCGCTGGCTTGCCCCTTCCAGCGGCTGGCCCCTCGAGACTGCTGGTGTGCTTGGCGGGAGGAGGGGAGAGGGAGCCATGCCATGTTTGACTTAAGATATCCGCAAAAATTCAAGATACCAACGGCAACGCGCAACTCGAGGCGCGGGCCCGCGCGCGCTGTGGAGAAACACGACAAGCGTCAAACGCGGTGCGTCCACACCCGTCGGCTATTGCAAGAGCTCTAATCTATCAGGCATGGCAGCGCTCAAATTAGCAAAGACGGCGTGCTCGAAGGCGAACTTGTGAGTGTACCCGTAGCGCAAGTCGCGCATCGGCGGGGTAACCGTCGCCTGCACGCTCGAATCGAAGTAGTGGAAATCGCCGTCCTCGAGGGAGAAGCCGTACAAGCGCACCTTGCGACAAACACCCAGCGCGAGGCGGGTGACGTGCCAACCGGAAGAGGGGCGAGCGCGGGACGCGCGCGGCGACTCGAGACGGACGAGGTGGGCGTAGTAGGCCTCCCAAGAGGAGCGCAACCATTCGAGGTCCAGGAAGTACGCATCGAGCCCCGGGTTCCTGGCAACCACCTCGGCGTGGCCGTCGGCCCACACGAGATACTCGTCGAACCCGGAGTAGCGCTGCTGCGGCGCGTCGCGGACAGCCCACGGCTCCGCGACCATCCCATGGATGAGTTTGGTGTGCGTGCGCGGCAGAATCGAAAGGCCGCGCACGTGCGGGAAGGAATTCACAAAATCGTAAGTCGTGCGGCTGCCGACGTGCCGCTCGTAGCCGGCCGTTGGCGCGCGGTTGATGCGGAAGACGCACTCGTTGGCGTCAATGTGCTCCCCGTACTCGCGCCTATATTTGGTGGGTGGGTGGGCTCAAACGCTGGTTCCTCGGCCGCTTTCGCGCGGCGCGAGCGCCTGCGCAAGATGCCGGCGCTTGAGACGACGGCGCAGCTGTCGCAGCCGAGCGGCGGCGAGACGTCGGGTAGGGTGGCCACGAGACGAGCGAGCTCGGCAGGCGGCCTCGCGAGCGCCTTGTAGGCAAGGGGGGGAGAAGCGGCGGGGGCCTCAGCAGGGCGGCAGGGCTGTGGTGGGGCTGTGGTGGGGGTGCGTCCCGCCCTCGCATGCCTGGTGGTAGGAGGGCTCGACACAAGGTGGCGCATCCGGCGGGCTGCCGCCCGCACCCGCCTCGCCGCCCACCTCGCCGCCCGTGCCCGCCTCACCGCCCGCCTCGCCGCCGCCTCCTGCCTCGTCCGCCCATCCCACGCCGGCGGCGAGGAGTTTTGCGCGGGTCAGCAGCGGCGAGGGCGCTCCGTGCGAGGAGCAGTCGTGGCCGTGCCACCCAAACTCGCACTCGCAATGCCCGTGCACACACCTCCCCCGCCCGCTGCAGCTGCCTTGGCACTCCGCACCCGCTGCAAGCCTCCTGTCGCAGCGCAAGCCGACGTAGCGTTCGGTGGCGCTCGCGTCGCACTCACACCACTCCATCCCGTGCCAAGCGACACACGAGCCACGCCCCGAGCAGCGAGGCGCGGCTCCGTCCGGGGGACTGCAGGTGGACTCGCACAGCGGCAGGCTCAACGATGGCTGGCTCGTCGCGTCGGCGGCGGCAGAGGCGGCAGAGGCCGTGGCGCCAGAGGCGGAGGCGGCGGTGGACGGCATCCCGCCGCGTGGTGGCTCGGTCCGCCGCTCGCACGCGCCGCACGAACGAGCACAGCGCTCGCTCATGAAAGGCTCGTTCCGCGCGCACTGGCCGTAGGAAGCCCACAGGGTGCACGCTTCCTCGGCGTCGCCGCAAGAGCTTTTCGGCGCACGGGCGGCGGTGGCCCGCGCCGAGACCTCGCCAGCTGCCATACTCTCAGCAGCAGCCTGGCCAAGGCGGCACTCTGCGAGCACAGCGAGCAGCTGAGCGTGCCTTGTGCAGTACACATCGCCGCGCTCGTATGTCATTGTGTCGGGTGAGAGGCCAGCAAGCGCATAGCACCTCCATGCTGGAGGCCCGCGCTGGGCATTCGAGTCGTACCGCGCATACAGCGTGTGCGTGGCAGCGTGCGGGCAATTATCTCGGCACCACGCGTCGAGGGTCGCGACGCAGCGCGGCGGAATTTGCTGCACCGACATCGTCAAAGCGAACGCCAAGTCGGTAGCGGGTCGTGCGTTGCCAACATCTCATACCGCACCGCCGAGGTCACAAGTGCCAATGGTGAATTGGAATGGTGTTCTCGAGGTTCTCGAGGTGGATATCCTTTGGCCGCGTTGGGATGGTGTGAAAGTGAAGTCGGTACCTCGTCGTACATCTGCTTCATCATGTCATCAGGCCGGCGGAGGGGTCCTCTTGAGTGGCGCCGCCGGTGGTCCGCTTGGCCACGAGGTCCATCCAGTGGTCGGCCCCGTACTGGCCCTTTGACCTTGCGCAGCACGACCGACCGTGATCGTGTTCTTGCTTGCCCACCTTGACCCTGCTTCCCGCCGGGTCGATCTCCTTGCTGTCGAGACCGTCCTTGCGCAGGCGCCATTTCTTGCCCTTGTAACCGAGCACGCGCCAAACGACCGCTTGCCAAAGTCGCACTGCACGCTCTCCTTGGCCTCGCCGATAATGGGATATGCCCTCGAACCCGGAGAGCAGGTACACCCGGCCGGAGAGCAGGTGCACGTACACGTTCGCCGGGTCCTTGCCGTAGTCGTCCTGGTCCCACGCAAACCCCCAGGGCTAGGGCTCTCTTGCCCGCAACCCGATAACCGGTCATCTGGCCCGCTGGCGGTGCGCTTCTTAGCTCCCCGGCCCTGGATGTGAGGTTACCAAAACTGCACTCAAAAAGTGCTATAAGTGCTCTCTCTCAAAACAGACAGAGAACCTCCTGCATCGGCGCGACAATAAGATCGGGAGAGAGATTTTAGGAAACTAAGATCGGCGCGACAAATAACTTGCGCAGGCGGTTAGTGGTGCACTAACCCCGAGAAACCCTTCGGGGCACTCCTCATCGCAAACCCTGTCAGTCAGCAGTCCACCGTTGAAGAGCTACATAGAACATACAGATTACAGTCAAATACACTAAAATAAGAATTTACTGTGGCTTGGTGCCTGCGCGCGCGAGTCCCGACTCCCGTGCCCAGTGGCCAGTGCGACAAACGCCGCTTGCTCCTCGTCTCTTTCCTTCTTAATCATAGTCGCGGTTTGTTCAAAAGACCAGCCTGGCGGGGTGAACATTCTTGTAGACGGCTAGGATTGTGAGCAGCCTCAATCCTAGAAGTCGAGGATTGTGAGCATCACTCCTCGCAATCGTAGGAGCAGGCGGACATCGCTTCCAGGGAGGGGGGCGCCCTTCTACTCACACCACATGCTACGGGGGGGGTCCGACCCCCCCCAGAGGCTTCACCACATGCTAGGGGGGGGGTCCCGACCCCCCCAGCACCTTCACCACATGCTAGGGGGGGGTCATGGCCGAGGACCCCCCCAGAGACTCGTGGTCAGACCCTCTCTCCGGGCCCTTGATTTTGCACCTCATTTCGGAGCCTTTTTCGAAGAAAATCATCCTGTGGAGCTACATGAGTCTTGAGAGCCTGGTCAGATTCTCCAAGATATTGGACTTTCAGCCACGATTTCACAACTTTGGGGGCAAAATCGGCTCTTTGGCGGCTATCCTAGCCCACGAACTCTGGGGGGTGCCCACCACATGCTAGGGGGGGGGGTCCGACCCCCCCCAGAGGCTTCACCACATGCTAGGGGGGGGTCCCGGCCCCCCCAGCGCCTTCACCACATGCTAGGGGGGGGGTGGGGCGTGAGTAGAAGGGCGCCCCCCTCCCTGGAAGCGATGTCCGCCTGCTCTAGCATCTCTGTGCGATTGTGAGCGCCAACGCTCGCAATCCTACATCTTCTAGGACTAAAGAGCAGCTCCGCTCCCAACGTGACTGGGTGACGCCTACGACTACTACTAGCGCTCACTTCCGAGCAAAGTCTAAGGTTGCGAGCAGCACTGGCCACTGCTCAGATTCGTAGAAACATGTTGGTTGTGAGCAGGAGCGCTCGCAGTCCTACATCTTGTAGGACTATGTGAGCGGCTGCGCTCACAATAGTACCAAAGATCCAAGGATTGCTAGTACCATTCAAAATTCTTTTTTCCGACTGCGTACCTGTGCTAGTGCCAGCGCGCGCGTGCCCAATGTCTCCGTTACATTCTTTTTGTGTTAGTGCCAGTGCGCGCCAGTCCCGTGCCTAGTGTCGTGCGAGGGAGTTTGGTGGTAAAATTCTTTTGTAAGTGCCAGTGCGCGCCAGTCCCGTGCCTAGTGTCGTGCGAGGGAGTTTGGTGGTAAAATTCTTTTGTAAGTGCCAGTGCGCGCCAGTCCCGTGCCTAGTGTCGTGCGAGGGAGTTGCGTTGTAAATTTCTTTTGTAAAAAATGTCCGGCTCAGTTTGCCGGGACGACCGACAACCATGAACACCGACCTGACAATCGTGATCACGGGCTTGCGGAGCACGGTGGGAGCCCTCCGCGTTCTCCTCTTTGACGACGAGGCCCAGTGGCTGAAGGACGATGGCGCATGCTACCACGAGAAGCACGACATCACAGGCGCCCAAATCACGGTCGTGATCAGTGATCTGCCCACGAAGCGCGATGGTAAAGCGATCGAGTATGCTGTGTTCGCCGTGCACGACCTGAAGAACAAAGGTAAATTGGATACCAACTTCTTCGGGATGCCTCGCGACGGCATGGTCTGCAGCAATGGCGCCAAAGGTGGCCCCGGCGGCGGGCCCAAGTTCCGAGCCGCCAAGCTAGACCTGTCCAGTATCGCCGGCACGATTGACATGCCCATGTGGTACATGTTTTCACCAACGACCGCGGAGAAGTCTAGCATGACGGTCGCATGATGGCGTGTGATCAACGGCAAACATAGTACATACACGGGACAGTGTCCGACACATCGGAGCCGTACACCTTTGCCACGCGCCAGGAGAAGCACTTGTGTACTGGTGCACATCACACAGCTACGTAGCGTACACGTTACAGCAAGGGTACTGAGATGCAGTCGATCTCTGCTAGGCGTCCGCGCGGTCTGTGCAGCGTTGACCCACACGCACACCGGTTGGGTTGAGCCGATGTGAGGCAATCCATGAGCCGCCGTGTCATGCGAGCCGATGAGGCACAATGCATGAGCCGCATGACGCCGTGTTGGCGCAGGCGATAGCTCAAAAAAACAAATCGCCGGTGTGAGCGTCGATGCCCCCGCCCCCCCCCCCCCATTGGGGCCGCAGCAGCGCTGACCCGCCGCCAGTAGCAGTTCCACCCACCTCACCACGCACCCACCCACCACTACCAGCAGCAGCAGCACCACGACACCCGTGCCCGAGACCCCGCCCCGCCACACTCGCCTCGTCCTCCCGCCTCATCCTGCCTCGACGCGCAGGTGGCCTGTCGGCCACAGGTCGAGCCGCTGCAGCGTGAGGCCGCACTCCGTCGCCAAGTCGAGCCGCACCGCCGGTCGGAGCGTCACGTTCGACAGCCCGATCGGCCGGCCGAGCGGCACGCCCGGCAGCGAGCGCGCGAAGTTGACGACGTCCTCGAGAACCTCGCTGCTGTCGAAGCGGCGCCAGTGCTGCGCCTCCCCCACGTGCACGCAGATGAGCGCGCTGCCCGCCTGCCCTTCGGGCGGCTCGTCGGGCACCTTTTGCAGCCACGCCTGCCTCCTCGCCGCCTCCTCGGCAGCATACTCGGAGCTGGAGAGCTGAAGCGCCTCGCGCAGCTGCAGCGCCTCCTTGGAGCCGCGGTACGCCAGCGACTCCTGCGCCGCCTGCAGCGCCGCCTTGCCCACCCACAGCAGTGCCGTGTCCCGCCGCTGCAGCACGAGGTGGCCGTGCATCGGCTCAAACCCGACTGCGTACAGAAAGTCGACCCCGCCGGGGACCGAGCCGACGCGCTCCCGGAAGGCCTTGTTTGTGAGCGACACCTTGCGGCAGCGCTCGTCCTCCGGGTTCGCGATTGCCCGCTCGAGCGACGCAATCAGCGCGTCCACGCACCTCGCACTTCCCGCGAGCCGCGAAGCGCACGCCTGAACTCTTTGCTCCGCTGTCGACGCCTGGGGCGCCGCGAATCTCGCAATGGCGGCAGCGGCCGCAGCTGCGCCGCCGCCGCCAGACGGCCGGCTCCCGGACGTCTCGCTGCTCGCGCTGCTTGCGGTTTGCGCGGCCGCCGCCGCGGCGGCGGAGGCGGCGCATCCGCCGCGGCCGCCGCTCGCGCTGCTTGCAGTCTGCGCGCGACGCTCGGCCGCGGCCGCCGCGGCGGAGGCGGCGCGTCCACCGCGGCAAGCGGTGTTTGCGCTTGCAGCCGCAAGCTCCGCCTGTCGCGCCTCGGCGCGCCGCTTCGACTCGCCGGCAGCTTCACGGCGCGAGGCCGCGAGCGCCTCCTGCAGCGCACGGTCCCCCTCCGCGCGTTCGGTGGTCGCGGACGGCGGCGGGCGGGCTGGAGGTGCGCCGACCTGCTCCGTCGCCTGCGCATTCTCGAGAAGAAAGTTGACGGCACGCTGGACGTTGCCGGAGGACATCTGGAGCGCTACGGCCGCCTGCTCGTCGGTAAATCCCAGATCCGTGAGCGCGCTCAGCGAATGCGAGTCCATGTCTGCTATAGAAGAAGGATGCGTTGGGCCCCCGGCGTCAAGAAGGAGGACCCACGCGCCGCGGCATGTGGTATTTTTTTCTTTTTGCGACAGCCTCGGCACAACTTCTTTCGTAAAAATGTCTCCCCAAGGACCTCTGGTTTCCCCAGCTGGTTCGACGTTCGTGAACTGGTTCGGTGGACTTGCGGTTCGTTCGGTTTCGGAGTTCGCTCTGGACGCATCCCCTTGGTTCGCTGGATCGCTGCAACGGTTCGGTCGCCCTTGGGTGCCCGACCGAACCCTCGAACTAGTTCGTGAACTCGAGCCTTTTCTTCCCCCCCCCCCCCCCCCCCCCCGACCCGCTTCACACCCGCAGGCCGAGGTGCGAGGATACCAACCAGGGAAGTTCGTCTGAACTGCGAACGAACCGCGAACGAACCGCAATATTTATTTTTTGGCTCCTGCAGGCCTGTATAGTCCCTGGTTGCCTGCTAGAGGCCTAGTACGCCTGGACGCCTCGGGGAGCCCCACCCCATTCTACTCGCCAGTCAGCACGCACGGCGCCCAGGCACCACAGGGGCGGCCCTGCTCACAGCGCAGTCACAGCGCCTTCATGGAGTACATGCGCAAAAACCACGCCAAGTACGGCAGCCCCGCGAGCGCATGGGCGGCCGGCGCGAGCGGAGAACGGCGGCCGAGATCGCGCTGATTTGGCAGGAAAAGACGTGGGTCGTGGCGCTCTGGGGGGTGTCAAGTATGTTACATCATACACAGCTCTCATCTCGTTGTCGTTCAACAATGGCAGAGACGTGGGCTGACAGCGCTGCCTTCGGGGGCCCCGTGCCGGAATGAGCCGGCCACAGGCCGTGGCCCAGAGCGCTGACGCTCCGAGCCACCGGCACCGCTGCACGCACGCTAGACTGCCACAATCAGATACTCCTCCTCATCCGAGTACCCGCCCATCCTCACGCACGATTAGTGTTCACGCACGGATCACAGCTCTCATCTCGTTTTCTTTTTTCCTAAGTTCGAACGGAGTTCACGAAAACGTTCGTTCGTTTTCGCAGTTCGCGCCTTCGGCCACACAGCCGGCGCGGTCCGTTCAGTTTGAGGTTCGGGCTGGGCCCCGCCAGCTGCGTTCGTTCGAGTTCGGAGTTCACGAAATCCGCGCGAACTCGAAAGGCTGGGTTTCCCTGGAAATTTCCGGAAACGAGAAATGCTGGGGGCCCTCTCGTTTCCAGCTGGGTTGCCGGGCATGCCCGCTCGCGATCGAGGTAGGTTGCTTGCCGGAGAGAGAGAGACGGACGGGAACTCGGCACTGGGCAATGTCTACTCATTGGGTAGTTAGACGCATGCACACACACCCTCAATCCTTCTTGGGACAACAACAACAACAACAACATGCACATGCACATGCACATGCACATGTGCATGTTCTTTGTCTGTGAACCTCTCATAGACCAGCGCATAGCGCCATAGGGCGTATTTTCTTCTCATAACAAGGCTGTGAATACTCGCTGTTGCTCGAATACTCGAGTTCAGTTCGAATCCTTTTACGAAAGGTCGTAACGCTTACCAATTCTTCCTCGCTTCCCCCTCAAAGGCGCTCGTTCCTCCGTGCCGCAGGTTGGCCAACCTCTTCACTCCAGAGCACTTCGCCGCCCCGCGCGTGGCAGGTGGGACGTGGAGCCGCCCTCTGTTTCTGGCACCCGATGACGACAACCGGCTTCGCCGCCGCCAACTGTGGTGCATCTGCGGCAATCCTGATCGCACCCAAAGGTTTCTGCCTTCCGTCAAGGAGGCCTTGCCACCCGGACAGCTTAATGGCAGGGGATCTACTGACCTTCTTGATCTGCATCGAAAACAATTCCTTTCTTTTCGATGCGGACTCAACCGCCGAGGTGAATGCCACGCTGAGCTCAGGTGCCTTTGTGGACGTGCATGCAACAAACCCACAGTACCCTTCCTCTTCTCCTGCTAACTTGCTCGAATCTCTCGAGTTTGTACCCTCCGCACCATGGTCTGAATCTGTGAGGTGGGAGCCAAGTGAGTGCGGCGTAGGCGTCTGCGGTGCACTGCATTTGCTCGCCGATGTGCCGATGACGGCCATCCGACCGGCTTGCCTTGGAGCGGTGACAGCCACAGTGCGCTATCACCGCTTCACGACTATTGCACACGAGGTGATCCATGTCCGCACAAGAGGTGCCGCTATCGCGACGACAGATCGGCGGTGCAGCAATGTCGCAAAAACGGGTGCCTCGGGATCTGTGCACGTTGGATTTGCTCCGCAACTCGTGCCAGGTCCGCCCCAGCCGCCACCCTCGCAATTTCTGCCTCCATTCCCACCCCTCGACCTACCTTACCTTGGGATCTCGCCGTTGCCGCTACCACTGCCAACGTCCCTGCCAACGTCCCTGCCAACGTCCCTGCCAACGTCCATGCCAACGTCCCTGCCAACGTCCCTGCCAACGTCCCTGCCAACGTCCCTGCCAACGTCCTTGCCTCCATCCCTGTCCCCGTTGCCGCCGCCCTCGCCATCGCTACCCTCTCCGCCGCCGCCCTCGACGCCGCCGCCCTCGCCGCCGCCACCCTCGCCGCCGCCGCCGTCGCCACCGCCACCTTCGTCGCCACCGCCGATACCGTCGCCGCTGCTACTACTGAGCCAAACTGGCCCCCCACCCTCGCCGCCCTCGCCCTCGCCACCATCTCCGCCGCCGCCCTCACCGCCACCACCCTCGCCGCCGCCGCCCTCGCCCCCGCCGCCCTCGCCCCCGCCGCCCTCGCCCCCGCCGCCCACGTCGCTGCCGACTGCATTGCCGCCGACCCGGTCTCATCTTCCACAGCGGCCGCCGCCGCGACCACAGACCTCGCCGCTTAGATCCTCGCCTCCGCCGCCGCCGCCTTTGTTGCCCCCTCACCTTTGCAAGGTTGACTCACTTCTCTTCTCTGCAAGCGAATCACCTCTTGCTGGCCGCACAATCTCGCTCTCCGAAAACATTGGGCAACGCATGAAGGGCTTCACCTTCGCCGCCGAGTTGTCTGTTTCGGAGCCCGCGGCGTTGAGTGAAGAAACAACCCCGGCCAGCTTTTTGTTCTTTGCCACGGACGTCGCCACGTCGGGCGACATTGTGTTTGCGACGATTTCAAGCGCGGGGCTGAGCTTCGCTACGGTGAACACGCTAAGCCAGGCGGCATCTTCTCAGCCAATCAGGTTCACCATCGACAATACTTCCCACTTCGCAATCACTGTCAGCCCTTCCGGTGACGTTTCTTTCTACAAAGACGGTTTGACACTGCCGCGCAAGGACGCATCAGTAGTACAAGTTCACAATCTGGAGAGGGTAGTACGGATCGGGGGCGGGTCGTTTGCCGGCTCGATGAGCAACATCCGGATGTACAACTCTGAGCTCTCCGCGGAGCAGCTTCATGGGCTGACATCGGGTCTGACACAAAGCACTGGCTTGATGCCCATTTTTGACGGGGTTGTCCGAGGCTGCGAACCGCCGTTCTCTCCCTCCTCACCGTCTCCGCCACCGCCCTCGTCTCCGCCGCCCTCGCCGCCGCCGCCCTCGCCGCCGCCGCCCTCGCCGCCGCCACCCTCGCCGCCGCCACCCTCGCCACCGCAGCCGTCGTTGCCACCGCCACCGCCGCCGTCGTCGCCACCGCCCTCGCCGCCGCCGCCCTCGCCGCCACCGCCCTCGCCGCCGCCGCCCTCGCCGCCGCCGCCGTCGTTGCCACCGCCACCGCCGCCCTCGCCGCCACCGCCCTCGCCGCCGCCACCTTCGCCGCCGCCGCCCTCGCCGCCGCCGCCCTCGCCGCCGCCGCCGTCGCCGCCGCCACCCTCTCCGCCGCCGCCGCCTTCGCCACCGCCACCTTCGCCACCGCCACCTTCGCCACCGCCACCTTCGCCGCCGCCGCCCTCGCCGCCGCCGCCCTTGCCACCGCCGCCCTCGCCGCCACCGCCCTCGCCGCCGCCACCTTCGCCGCCGCCGCCCTCGCCGCCGCCGCAACCCTCTCCGCCGCCGCCACCTTCGCCACCGCCACCTTCGCCACCGCCACCTTCGCCGCCGCCGCCCTCGCCGCCGCCGCCCTTACCGCCACCACCCTCGCCGCCGCCACCCTCGCCGCCGCCGCCGCCCTCGCCGCCGCCACCCTCGCCGCGCCACCGTCGTTGCTACCGCCACCGCCGCCCTCGCCGCCACCGCCCTCGCCGCCGCCACCCTCGCCGCCCCCGCCGTCGTTGCCACCGCCACCGCCGCCGCAACCCTCGCCACCGCAACCCTCGCCGCCGCCGCCCTCGCCACCGCCACCGTCGTTGCCACCGCCACCGCCGCCCTCGCCGCCACCGCCCTCGCCGCCGCCACCTTCGCCGCCGCCGCCCTCACTGCCACCACCCTCGCCGCCGCAACCCTCTTCGCCGCCGCCACCTTCGCCGCCGCCGCCCTCGCCGCCGCAACCCTCGCCGCCGCCGCCGCCTTCGCCACCGCCACCTTCGCCACCGCCACCTTCGCCGCCGCCGCCCTCGCCGCCGCCGCCCTCACCGCCGCCGCCCTCACTGCCACCACCCTCGCCGCCGCAACCCTCTTCGCCGCCGCCGCCCTCGCCGCCGCCGCCCTCACCGCCACCACCCTCGCCGCCGCAACCCTCTCCGCCGCCGCCGCCCTCGCCGCCGCCACCTTCGCCACCGCCGCCGTCGCCGCCGCCGCCCTCGCTTCCGCCGCCCTCGCCACCGCCGCCCTCGCCGCCGCCGCCCTCGCCGCCGCCGCCCTCGCCGCCGCCGCCCTCGTCCTCGCCACCCTCTCCGCCGCCGCCCTCGCCGCCGCCACCATCACCACCGCCGCCCTCGCCGCCGCCGCCTTCGCTCTCACCGCCGCCACCCCTACCGCTGCCCTTGCCCTCGCAGCCACCCCTACCGCTGCCACCACGACCACCACCGACGCCACCCTCTTCCTCGCCCTCGCCGCCCTCTTCGCCACCGCCCTCACTCCTGACACCATCATTCTCACCACTGCCACCGTCCTCGTCACCGCCGCCGCCTCCCTTGTCGCCACCCGACGCGCAACTACCTTTGCAGACACCACCCTCGCCGCCGCTACCATCCTCGCTGCCGCTACCATCGCCATCGCCACCAGCCTTGCTGTCGCCCGTGTCGTCAATGTCATTCGTGTTCTCTGCTGCTTTCTTCTCACACCCGTTCTCGCCGCCCTCGCCGCTCCCGCTGCCTCCGCCAACCCCGCTACTTCCGCCACCGCCCCGGATGATAGTGCAGTGGCCCTCGCCGCCGCCGCCCTCGCCGCCGCCGCCCTCGCCGCCGCCACCCTCGCCACCGCTTCCACTGAGCAAAACCGACCCCTTATCGCCACCACCCTCGCCGCGACCACCTTCGCCGCCACCGCCCTCACCGCTGCCACCATCACTGCCGCCACCCTCGCCGCCGGCGCCCTCGCCGCCGCCGAAATCGCCCCCAACCTTTCAACCACGGTCCTCCCCGCCACCGCCCCAAACGCCTTCCTTGCCGCTGCCCCCGGCGGCGTCGCCGGCGCGCAGTGAGTATACTCCCAGCATTGAGGTCCTACCACCTCCGCAACAACGCCTCACGGAGCGGGGCTGCGCTTGCATGGAGCGGTGGGGCGGCCCCGACTTCCGGTTCAGCTACGGTGGCGGCGAAATCTTGATGGAGGAGGTCACCACGTACTGCACGCCAGCCTGGCAGGGCGACGAGGCGTGGTGCATGGCCAGCGGGGCGAGCTCCACCCTGGCTGGCGTTGCGACGATGCTGCAGCAAGAGGGCCTAAACTGCGACTGGTGCGTGGTCGAGGACAGCAGCTGTGAGGGCGGCTCTTGGTGGGGATTCTGTACCCAAGCCGCTGTGATCGCCCAGGCCTCACCACCGCTAACCAACCCCGAGCACACGCAGAGCTCATCGCACGAGCACACGCACCATCATGGAGAAAGTCACGATCACGACGACCTTCTCGCACCGCCGCTGTCTCTCCCGGCGGCGGCGCCGCCTCGAGCGCCCAGACGGCATGAGCCTAGGCGGCGCAGCTGACATAGACAGCTGGGGACAAAAGAAAAGAATTTTACAAGGAGCTCTCCCTTGCTCGGACACTGGGCACGTGGGAGAAAAAAGAATACATCATGTGAAAAAGCAAAAGGGCGACTTGGACAAGGGGGGCCGGGGGGGGGGGGGGATTAGACGAAATCCGAAACGTCTGCAGGGGCTCGTCGCGGGGGATGAAAGAATTCTTAAAGTACAAGCCTCTCTCTCTCACAGACAGCACAACACTGACACGACAAGCAAGGGCGTGGGACTGGCGCACACTAACTAGCACACACATCGGCACACCACCGGAGCCGCCTAAGCGACTCCGTTAGGGAGTGTGGGAACAGCCGCGCTCGCGACTTCCGTGGCGGGGGCGGGGGGCGCTTGCAGGGGATGGAGCTAAAAAGGAAATCACGGAGCTTACGGAGAAGGTTCAGTCGGTGAGCCAGTCGCCCGGGCGGCGGGTGTGCGAAAGGTCTGTGGAGAACTGATTTTTACAAAAAGAAATTTCACGCCGACGTTGCGGAGAAGGTTCCCCGAGTCGGGTGAGAGTGTGTGAGCGCTGCGCGCACCAACCGCCCCCTCACGCATCGTGGCCCGCCCGCCACGAACCACGAAACCTCTCGATAGGCCTCTGCGGCGACGGTGCACTTCTGTGTATATGCTCGCGATCCTGTTGGCGCCTGTCTTCGTCTTGCCGGCCAGGATAGCCGGCTGCGGCGCGCAGGGGAGGGCGGGCGCAGTGCGTATGGAGCAAGGGGGGCTGGGCGACCTGTTCAAGCAGGTCTCACAAAACATGAAGCAGATGACCGACCAGCGAGTCGGCCGCGCATCGCACATTATGCTCCGTCCGTCGGATGACGCGGCCGCCGATCTGCTTAGAGAGTGGAAGGCGGAGATCGGCGACGACGAGGCCAAGTTCCAGGAGCGGGCTCGCGCGTCGAGCGAGTGCAGGAGCGCGCCACGCGGCGGCGACCTCGGCTTTGTGACGCGCGGCAAGCTCTCTCCGGAGTTTGACGAGGTCATCTTCGAGGAGGAGCCGGGCTTCGTGTATGGGCCTCTGCAGACGCAATTCGGCTACCATCTGATCTACCTGCACTCCTGCCGCGAGCCCAGCGGCACCGGCACCCTCAACGCGGTCCGCTCAAGGTGGCCTTCTCCCTGAGAGGTGTGAACGCACCCCCGGCTCGCCGTTCGCGCCTCTCCTTTGCTCACGTACCGCCACTGCCTCGTCCCGACTAGTTTGCAAGCCTGGGCGTCCCGAGAAGAGCGAGAGGCGTGCCTGTTTTTAGATAGAGGAACCGCGCGGCTGAGTCCAACCATGCAGCATGCGCAGCCCACAGTTGCAGACAGAGCAGGCCCACACCGGCGGTGCGTGTCAGGGGCGGCGACGCCGCCATCTACATCATGACTAGTTTTGCAAATACGGGTGGTGTGTGGAAATGTTGAATTTTGATGTTTTTTGTCTCCGTGTTGCTCCCAGCGCCCTCGCCCGCGCTCCCTGAGGCCACCTGCGCCTCTCGCCGCCCTCTCGCCGGCACGGCCCCCCCGCGAAGATTGGCTGGCGAGATTATGTGTGGTCTGTGGATCTCTCACAACGGACAGGGTCCAGAGACCAGACAGGGATCAGGGTCTCACATGGCGCAACCCCGTCAGACGATTCCGTCGTACGCGGCGCTGGCACGATCTCTCAACCGGACGTCTAGACACGTCACACCCCCGCCCCGCGTCCGCTGCTGCGTGCCCGCGCTCGCTGACCTCTGAGCTCTGTCGCCGTCTGCGCGCGTCTGGCTCTCCCCCCGCGGCGCGCGCGCGCGCACAAACGACGCACACGCATCCCGGCGCGGCACCAGGGCGCCGGTGTCTCGCGCACGACGCGACCGCGTGCATCTGAGAGCTCACGTGACACAATGAGGATTCCACATGTCTTGATGAGCGCATGCACACAGCATCCTATTTCCTAACTTGTAGCTGCGACGCCGGAGCGCGGATCCCGGGGTCCCACGCCCCGAGATATGCACGACGAAGCACTCTCACACCACCGCACGATGACACGAGAGACGAGTGGAAAGAATACACGGGACGCTGCGCACATCCTTTCGGCCTTGCGCGCGCGCCACACTGACCAGTCATTCGGCCCGCCACAAGGCTGCGTGGCTCCGCCAACTTCCGCTAGCGCTGGGGCTCGAAATGTCGGCTACGCCAGACGGGTCGGGACGATCGTCATCGCGCGGCTCTTCCCGCGCCGACCATCAAGGGAATTGGCGGCAGCTTGGTCAGGCTTATTTTGACGGGAAGGAAGCTGTAATTGGCAGCAACCTGGATGTCGTCAGCAGCAGCGTCGTAAGTGATCCCGCCGATGACGAGCGTGCAGCCCTCTTTCTGGAGCGCATCGTGCACGCAGTCCCCGGGTTTATTCAGCCCGGTAAGCTCGACTCGAAAAATGTTGCATTCTGGTCGGGTAGGGATGTTTCTGGAAACATCCCTGCCCGACCAAGCAGCCGCCGACAGCGTAGCGTCGACCTCGTCGGCACCGATCGGCGAGCTTTTCAAGAGAAGTTTCAAAGGTGCAGCGCTTTCGCGGCAAAAGCGTTGGTCTCATTCTCCGTGTACATGAGCCTCAGGTCTTGCGACGATTTGAGCGTGCTTCGTACCGTGTCGTTCCCATACACGTATGAGGACTTGAAGGCCCCGTACAGCTTGCTGTACCACTTGTCCTCGCCCGAGTTTGCTGTCGGCAGCTGCACCAACATGCCCAGTCGCCGTAGGATGATAGAAGGCCAGTGCAGCGAATCCTCCATGCGAAGGAAGAGCACCCTGAGGCGTCCGCGCACGGCCCATAAGTCGTGCGACGAATGGTTGAACAGAGGGAGCCACTCAATGCCCTCTCCGAGCACCTGAGGCAATGTGTCGATAATGCTCCGCGACGTAGATCGCTTCTCCCTTATCCGCAACCACGCCGTGAGCTGGGCCACCGTCGAGTTGCGCCCAAAGCCGAACCGTTCTAGGTTCTGGAAGAACGCAGATATTACTCGGGCAAACGGGTCGCGCACCAATATGAGCAACCAGAGATTCTCGCCCGGCAGCCCCACCTCCACAAATCTCTGGGCCACAGCTTGAGAGTGCGTCTTGCAGGCCCGAGGGACGACTTTGTACACGGCCGAGGTGGAACTGCCTTCGCTCCAGTAGTAGTTCACGAATTCCCCGTCCGGAGTAAGACTTTCCAGGTACTCAATGCGAGGATGACTACCACGACCGACCAGTGGGCCTAACGCAATCTCGAGGGAGGAGCTTCCGGTCTTGCCAAGGGTGTAGAGCAAGAGGCGGTCCGTGGATGAGTTCCAAGCCGGGACCGGAGATCCGAAAGCTAGCGTGCTCACCAGCACCGCAGCCACCAGCGAGCCGAACGGCATTATTTGAGCGGAGCTGCGCTGGATGGAAGCACGCGCAAAGACTCGTTGTTTTGGGTCCGAAAACTCCTGCAGCGTCATCGTCGGTGCCTCTCCTAGGAGTGCGCGTGTCCGCTCCTCCCTAAGCGCCCTCTCGTCCTCCTCCTCCTCCTCCTCCTCCTCCTCCTCCTCCTCCTGTGCCGCCACGTGCAAGAATTTTACAAGAAACCTCACTCGCGCTGGGCACGGGACTGGCGCGCACTGGCACTAACAATGCGCAAAGAATTTCGAAGGCCGACACCGGCCCTGGCTCGTAGGGGTGCGGTGCGTATCTCACATTTACTTGATAAACCAGCCGATCCAACAATCCTTTCACACCGGACGGTAGAGCCGAATTTGACGGCCAGAAAGCTCACCAGCCTCGCAACACATGCCATACCCATCCCTGACAAGCGTGGTTTGACTCACAGAAGCCGCAGGCCACGTGGAGACATAGCTACGTGACCACGCAAAACACGCCCGGAGACTGCTCACATCCCGATATCCCGGGCTCCAACAATGGTCCCACTATCGGGCCTATCGCGGTCCGACGCCGATCTACTTGGCTGTCCCCAGCCCACAGGTACCGGGTGCACCCAGCCTGGCCGCAGGAGGGCGGACCCGGGCCGAACCTCCCACTCAGAGGTCCATTGAAGTCGTCCGCGGCGCCGTCCCGAAGCAGCAGCCGCGGGAGCGGGAGCGGGGAAGCTCGTACTGAGTGGTATCGCTCCGACGGCCGACGAGGCCGCTGCGGCCGCTGTGCTGCGCGCGGAGCTGGCGGAGAATCCTGCGGTCGACAGCAGCCTCTCGGAGGCGGAGCGTTTTGCGGTGCGCATGTCCGAGATTGACCACCTCGATCGCAAGCTCAAGGTGCTCTCCCTGATGGCGCTCTTCCAACAGCTAGCTCTGGCCGTCCGCGCGAACGTGGACAGCTTGCGGACCGCGGCGGAGCAGGTCCTCCAGTCACCAATGCTACGCCGGTGCCTTCAACTCTGCCTACAGGTCGGGAACGTCCTCAATGGAGGCACAGCTCGCGGCAATGCGCGCGGCTTCCGCCTCGACGTCCTCCCGTCGCTCTCTGCCGTCAAGTCCTCCGTCGATCCGCAGTATTCACTGATGAACTTCGTCGCGGAGCTCATGCAACGCAAGGCCTCGGAGGCACTGCCCGATGGCAAGGGTGGCAACGCCATTGACCTGCTATCGACGGAGCTCTCTGGGACCGCCATCTTTCACACCGACACGGGCAGTGGCGGTGCGAAGGATTGGATCAGATCGATCGATGACCAGATTGCGCACATCAAGGCCACGCTCGTCCTGGCAAAGGCCGAGCTGGCCCTGCTCCCGCCGTGCCCGGCGGCGCCAGCCTTGGCGAAGGGCTACCCTCAGTTGCGTGCCTATGACCAGAGCCGCCTCCTCCTTTCGGTAGCCACAGACGAGGTGGCCTCCGTGTGGTGGGTGCTCTTGCCCGGCTGGAGACAGGAGCCCAACTTCCACTCATGGGGCAAGAAGCAGCGCGCCCCGAGGGCGGAGCAGGTGAAGCGTGGGGTGGGAGCCGACGGACAGCCAGCCCTGGCGGCTGGCTGCCTGGTGTCAGAGGCGGCTGGGCAGGAGCACCACGTGCTCATCGCCATTCGGCGGCCTATCGCGACGTCCTTCACCGTGTACGCGGTTGTCGAGGACTCCTTTGGGTGGGAGACGGCTGAAAGTGGCCCGGCTGCGAGCGCCCCACCGAGGCTCCCCGGCGCGGGGCCGGAGCTGAGCGAGCCGTGGCGGGTGGCGGCAGAGGCGCGCATATCGGGCAGACGCGCCGCGACCGATCTCGCGAGCTCGCCCGCTCGGTCTCCTGCCGCGCCTGCTGCTGTCGAGGAAGCGTGCGCGCAGGCGAGCCCTGCGAGCGTGCGCAGCACAAACTCGACCCGCTCCTCGCAACTCAGCTGCCCCACCTCGCCGCACGTCACCGAGATGATCAGCGCGACGAGCAGCCGTCTCCCGACGCCGTGGAGTCTTGCCCTGGCGCGCTCAGCTGCGTGAGACGCTCCACGCCTGGGGCAGTTCGGCTGGGCGACGCGTCCGTCGTGCGGCGATCGGCGGCGAACGCTGGCGACGTAGTAGCGCTGCTGAGGAGACTCGATCTTCTCGGACTGCTCCGCACGCCCCTTCTGCAGCCGCTCGATAGCAAGCTGGCCGGGTCCACGGCCGCCTATTCGCTCAACATACGTGCGTGGCGGGTGCTGCGAGCGAGCGTCGGGAATCTGCCCCGCGCTTGGCGGGAAGTGGAGCGGCAGTCGGTAGAGCAGCCGCATGCGCCTGGCACAGGTATCACCAAAGGCCATATCGACGGTCCATGCGCAGCAAGACACCGACTGTGCCCAACAGGGCACACATTCGACCCTGCAAAGCTCTTGGTCCCGACATAGACGAAGGCCGACTCGCTGCGGAGGTCTCCAGAATGGGCCAGCAAGCAGCGAGCGGCCGAGCTGTTCACTCCCTCAGTGCAAGCCTCTGCGTCCCGCAGCATTGCCTTGATGAGGTCATCTGGCATCCGGTAGGTGCCGTGGAAGATTGCGCACTTGCACAGCGGCAACGCAGATGCCGTGCCGTGCACCGCCATCCTGTCTGTGAAAGGACCTCTCGAGGACAGCGTCAAGCCGGAACTTAGCGCGGCTTTCAGTCGCACGCTGCGGTGCCTTGATGGCAACAAGTTCACGCCGAAATTTTTCGTGCCGGTCCCGGTCAGCGCGAGCGTGGTACAGGTAAGTGGCGGTGATATTCGTGCAATCCCCCCCCCCTAAACACCAACACATAATCTCCCAGATTGTCTCTGCAGACGGGCGAGAGCGGCGGCGACGGCGACAAAATCCTTCCTCAAGTTTTCCGAGGGTCGCATGAGGTGTTGCTACTATTTTGCAAACAACTCTAACACTCACACGTCATTTGGGGCCTGGAGCCCTGTTCACGCGCGCGCGAGACGTGCAGACAGGGTTGCCAGGTGATGCTAAAAATACACACACTATTTTGGGACCAGATGAAGCCTAAAAATGGCTACAAATACAGCCACACCAGACTCCAGCGGCAGCTCAGGAGGCATCTCCTCGCGCGTGTGCCGCGGCG
The DNA here is from genome assembly GCF_000372725.1 of Emiliania huxleyi CCMP1516. NCBI lineage: Eukaryota > Haptophyta > Isochrysidales > Noelaerhabdaceae > Emiliania > Emiliania huxleyi. The sequence continues at coordinate 769,239 of NW_005196756.1, forward strand.
ACTTACGAAGTGGCTCCTCAGCTTCCGGCATTTCCACCTCGATCTCATCGCCGCCTCGGCAGCCCTGAGGCACGCAGATGTTGGGGGGGGGGGGGGGTCCCCCCCGGGGGGAGGGGGGGGTGCGGAAACGAATCGCTCTCCCGCGCCCCAGGGCCGACTGCAGCATGACCATTTCGAGCGTGCGCGTCGCGGCGGACCGGCTCCGCGCGGTCGGTGCCCGGCCCACGCCCGTGCTCCGCTCTGACTGGGTCGATGCCACCGCTGGCTGTGCCTGCTATCTCAAGGCCGAGCACCTGCAGCGCACCGGCTCGTTCAAGTACCGCGGTGCGACTAACGCCGTCGCTGGCCTCGACGCCGCCTCCGCCGCCCTCGGCGTCGTGTGCCATTCCTCAGGCAACCACGGCGCGGCTCTCGCCGCCGCGGCCGCCGAGCGAGGCGCGAACGAGGTCGTGCCCCTGCCACGCTTCCCGGCACAGACCCAGACGTTGCGCTGCAGGCGTGCCGTGCTGCGTGGTGGTGCCGCGCACGACGCCCGGGGCCAAGATCGATAACATGCGGCGGTACGGCGCGCGCGTGGTGCTGTGCGAACCCACTCAGAGCGCAAGGAGTGAGACGGCAGCCGCAGAGGCGGCAGCGATGGGCGGCGCTGCATTTGTGCACCCATACGACGACGCGGCAGTGCTGGCGGGCCAAGGCACCATCGGGCTCGAGCTGGCGGAGGAGCTGCCACAGCTGGACGCGGTGCTGGTGCCCGTCTCAGGCGGCGGCATGGTGGGCGGCATCGCGGTTGCCCTGCACGCCCTCCGGCCGGGCGTCCGTGTCATTGCGGTCGAGCCAAAGGGGAAGGGACTCGGCCGCTGCCTCGCTCTCAGCCAGCGTGTCCTCGACCCAGAGGCGGCGAACGGCGCGCTCGACACGATCGCCGATGCCATCCGCACTAAGTGCCTCGGCCCCACGCCGTGGGCGGCCGCCTCACAGCTGCTCGACCCGGCGGTGTTGAGCGTGGATGACGATCAGATCCGCGCTGCCATGCGCATCGCGTTGCTCGAGCTCAAGCAGGTACCAAAGCTCGGCGAACCCTCGGCGAACTCGGCGAACCCTCGGCCATGCCTGGATTCGACGCGCGTCCTCGCACCGCCCAGGTCGTCGAGCCTGCGGGCGCACTGACGCTCGCCGCCCTCCTCTCGCCCGCCTTTAAGCAACTGCGGGAGGCGTGCGCTGCACATGCACGTGCACAACATGTGCATGTGCATGCACATGTGCATGCACATGCACATGCACATGCACATGTCCCGCGCGGCGGCGAGGGGCGCCTCTCCTCACATGCCGTCCTTGTGCATAGGAGCACCAGCTCCGGCACGTCGCCGCCATCGTGTGTGGCGGCAACATCGACCTGGAGACGCTGTTCCTCCACGTCCGCACGGGCCCGTGAATGAACGATTCGCATATCTAGATGACGTCCGGTTCGCCGTCTCGGTCGCTGGCAGCACACAGAGTAGAAACTGGAGTCCTTCTAATTCTTTTTTCCACGTCGCGATCGTGCAGGGGGCTGGCAGGGCGGGGACACAAACTCACTCCTGCGGTAGCGGGATCTCGATCTGTGCACTCCCTGGGACCCACTGAGTGCACAGAACGCGCGAGCGGTGCGTCCCGGCAGCCCGCGCTGGCTGCAGAGCTGCCACAAACTCGGACACGCTTTTGGGGACATTTATCATTTTCAACACAGCTGTCAAACGTTAAGAAGAGCTGAACAGTGTTTTGCTAGAGTGTTAACAGTAACAACAGAAACAACAGTGGGGCTCCCCAACAACAGTAGCTAACGTTAGGCCGGCTGAACAACAATAAGGAAGGCCTGGCAGTGACCCACGACGATCTCCACGGCGTCCAGTGCGGGTAATACCCGAAAATACCCGGGAAAACCCAGGTATTTTCGGGTTCTATCCGGGTTTCTGCTTGCTGACCGCTGAACAACAGTCACAACAGTCACAACAGTAACAAACAGTAACAGCATGGGCTGGGGTGAACACTTGAACAACGTTAAGGATTTCAGCCAACACTAGCTTAACTGTTAGGCCCAAAGTTAATATGTTAAACAGCTCGCCAACCCTTCTGCTTCTCCCACAAGACCGGCCACGGCTACGTCAAGGCGCATCGCGGTTTCTACCACGACGCGATCTTTGTCAAGCGCAACAACTTCAACCTGCTGCTCCACGAGACGTTCGGCGGCGGCTTCTCGCCCACCGCCGTTCTCAAGCTGCGCCGCCTCGCGCGCAAGGTCGCGCGGCAGCGTCGATCGCACGGCCTACTCGCCCAAGTACTCGCTCTCTTTTATGTCCCACCATGCAGAGCGCATCTCTCTCTCTGTTGTGCGAGGCGTGAACCGCGCCATTCGCTCTCACCTGGCAACCCTGTCTGCACGTCTCGCGCGCGCGTGAACAGGGCTTTCCAACAACCTTTAAGTGCCACAGGGCTCCAGGCCCCAAATGATGTGTGAGTGTTAGAGTTGTTTGGTATTGCGGACAAAAATCTCTCTCGGAAGGTCCCGTCCGAGTAAAAAGAAAGAAAATCGAGGTACCAAGGGAGGGATGGGAGGACGGCACGCCGCCACCACACAGGGATTTTAAGGAGAGGAGTGTGGTGCTAGCCATCGCTCGCCCCTTGGGCGAGGTCTGCTCCGTCCGAGGAACACAAATTCTTTTCTTCGCACGACACTAGGCACGGGACTGGCGCGCACTGGCACTAAGAGGGAGGTCCTTTGCAGAAAAAAATCGTGCTGGCTGCATTCCCCCATTTCTCTTCGATCGATCACGTTTTGCCGCTCCTGCCTGAGGAGCTCACGTTTGTTTGTATTGAGGGCCTAGTCCGTAAAGCACCGCCGCACACGGAATTCCGCACACGACGAGGACGTCGCCGATCGATCGTCACCCGCTCCGCCCGCTCCGCCGCTCCTCCCTCCATAGACCATACATCACACATCCCCCCTCCTTCAGACGCTTCAGACTGCGCGACGCCCCCCCCCCCCGCCCC
>NW_005196756.1:772365-845336 GCF_000372725.1 Emiliania huxleyi CCMP1516
CAAGGGAGGGATGGGAGGACGGCACGCCGCCCCCCCACAGGGATTTTAAGGGGGGGGGGGGGGGGTTAACCCTGCCCGGCCCCTTGGGGGAGTTTTTCTCCGTCCGAGGAACAAAAATTTTTTTTTTCCCCCGACCCTAGGGCCGGGGGGGGGGGGCCCGGGCATTAAGGGGGGGGCCCTTTGCGAAAAAAAATCGGGGGGGGGGCATTCCCCCATTTTTTTTGGAAGGAACACGTTTTGCCGCCCCCCCCCGGGGGGCCCCCTTTTGTTTGTATGGGGGGCCTATTCCGAAAAGCCCCCCCCCCCAGGGAATTCCCCACACGGGGGGGGCGTCCCCGATGAATTTTTACCGGTTCCGGCGGTTCCGCGGTTCCCCCCCTCAAAGGCCAAACATCAAAAATCCCCCCTCTTTAGGGGGTTTCGGGAGGGGGGGGGCCCCCCCCCCCCCCCCCTGCATGCATCCCCGGGTGAGTGCCTTCCCCCCCCCCCACACCCACACATTGGGCCCACCGCCCGCCGCACAACACGCAACACACAAGGTGCAACCCCCCCCCCCCCTCCCCCACACCGCACACGCCACACCACCACAACACACAACACACAACACACAACAAGTCCTCGTCTTTTCTCCTGTCATATAAAGTACATACTTACGTTCTTTTCTTCGTCAGCGCCTTGTTAGTGCCAGCGCGCGCCAGTCCCGTGCCCAGTGTCGTGCGAGCGACGTTTTTAAATTCTTTTCTTGCACATTTTACTTGACTCTGTGTTACATGTACTTCGAGGATGCACGCGCAGCGAGGCCGCCAGCAAGCGGCGCACCGCGATGGCGCAGCCGCGACCCCGTTCGGCAGCTTGCGGCAGCTCGACTTGCGGCAGCTCGGGCGACTTGCGGCAGCTCGGGCGCTCGGAAATGACAGCCGTGCGGCACTTCCCGCGCCTGAGGGCAGCAGAATCGTCTTTAAGGGCGTCAAGGGCTCGTACAAGTACATTAACGGGACGTTCGGTGACGGGCGATACGACGACCGGCGGCAGCGTAGCCGCAGCTCATCGCGTGACCGGCACAGCCGGCAGCGTCACAGCCGCAGCTCCAGCCAAGAGCGTCGCCGGCGGCGGCATCGGCGCGACCGGAGCCGGAGCCGGAGCCGGAGCCGGAGCCGGAGCCCCGCGAGGCGTGAGCGGCCCCCGGAGGAGCGCGCGCGTCACAGGGTGCACCAGTCCTGGCCGCAGCCACCTGCCGAAGGGCGGCACTGGCACCGGCCACCGCCACCACCACCGCAGCAACCACCGCCGCCGCCGCCGCCGCCGCCGCCGCCGCTCGCCGAGCAGCTCTCTGACCGCGCGGGGCATCTTGCCGCCTCGCGAAACACGAGCACGGACCGGGGGGGAGGAAGGGAGCCATGGCGGCACTGGCAGCAGCAGCAGCCACCGCCGCCGCAGCAGCCGCCGCAGCAGCCGCCGCCACCACCGCTGCAGTCGCCTCCGCCTCCGCCGCCGCCGCCGCTGCGGCCGCCGCCGCCGCCACCACCGCCGCAGCAGACGCCAGAACAGCGGCAGCCACAGGTGTGGATCGATGCGGCGGCGGCAGGAGTAGGTGCCGCGGAGAGGACGCGAGATTGGCAGACACAACCGTCTCTTAATGAGCGGATGCGGCGTGGTTTCTCGTCTTCGCGGCCGGGGTTTCTCGCCAGCACGCCCGCGGCGCCGGCGCGGGGCGCGATGTCCCCGAGCCAGTCGGGCAGGTTCGGCCTCGGCGTTCGCGGCCGCAACGCAGCAGTCAAGCAGTGGTGCAAGGAGGTCAATGTTGGCACCTGGCAGTCCGGCGAGGCCACGGTCCACTTCGAAGAGGACGTCTTCAGCTGGACCACCAAGCGGGAGGTGCCGGGCTGCGGCTTTATCACCCTCAAGCTCAAGACGTCGAGCATCCATGAGGCGGTCTTTGACAAGCGGAGCAACGTGCTCAAGATCCGCGGCTTTGTGGAGGTTCCGATGGACAAGCTCGACCGCTGGTACGATCCCTTTTCCAGCCCTGGTACGCCCCTCATTGCCACACACCTTGCGCGCACCACACGCGGCCCACTTCCTGCCCGCCCGTCTGTTGCAGGCTCGCCCAAGGGCTACCTCTGCCTCAAGTTCCAAAACTACGCGGAGTTCACCGAGGTGGTCAAGGCGGTGCCGCGGCTCAAGGCGAGGGTCACCTTCCAGAACGGCACTCTCCCAGTAGTCAAGCAGTGGTGCAAGGAGATCAAGGTCGGGACGTGGCAGTCCGGCGAGGCCACGGTCAGCTTCGCAGAGGACGTCTTCAGCTGGACCACCAAGCGGGAGGTGCCGGGCCTCGGCCACATCACTCTCAAGATGAAGACGTCGAGCATCACCTCTGCGATCTTTGACAAGCGGAGCAATGTGCTCAAGGTCCGCGGTGTGGTGGATGTGCCGATGGACATGCTCGACGACTACTACGACCCCTTCTCCTACCCCGGTGCGCGGCTCCCAAGCCACGGACCTGCGCTCGCCACCTCTTTCGCACACATTCCGCCGCCCTTCACTGCAGGCTCGCCCACGGGCTACCTCTCCCTGACCTTCACCAACATCAACAACTTTCTCGAGGTGATCCGGGCGGTGCCGCGGCTCAAGGCGAAGACCTCCTTCGAGAGCGGCGCTCTCGGCGGCAGCAGCGCAGCTAGCCGAGCCGGAGGGAGCGGCGCTCTCGGCGGCAGCAGCGCAGCTAGCCGAGCCGGAGGGAGCGGCGCTCTTGGCGGCAGCAGCGCAGCTAGCCGAGCCGGAGGGAGCGGCGCTCGCAGCGCCGCCGCCGCCGGGCTCGAGGCGCGGGCGGCAAGCCGTCCCTCGAGGCTCCCGCCCGCCCGCGAGCGCGCGCCCCCGCAAACGGACGAGGTCCAGTTGGTGAGCGAACGATCTCGCGCCGAGATCGTTGATGAGCGGAACGCAGTTGGGTTTGCCACCATCGCGATCGATCTCACCGTGGACGACGAACCGGCAGCGGAGGCGGAGGCGGGAGCGGGGACAGAAGCTGAGGGCGAGGCAGGGGCGGCGGCGGATGGTCAGGCGGGCTCGGAGATGGAGGGGGGGGAGGGGGAGGAGGGGGGGGAGGGGGAGGAGGTGGAGGAGGTGGAGGAGGGGGGGGAGGAAGACGCGACGGAGAAGCAGGCGGCGCCGCTCGCCGCCGTGACGCCCTCCTCCACGGACGTCCTCGCCGCCGCCGCCGCCGCGCCCAGCCAGGCGGTGCGGCGGGCGGCGGCGCTGATGGCGGCGGCTGTCGGGGCTCCGCCCCGCCCCCCTTCTCTCTTTGATGGGTCCACGCTCAGCCCGGGCGGGGAGGAGCGCGACGCGGTGGCAGAGCTTGCCGGTTCCACCGCTGCTCCCGCCTCTGCCACCTCTGCCTCTGCCACCTCTGCCTCTGCCACCTCTGCCACCACTGCCCCTGCTGCTGCGCCGACCTCGACCGAGCTCTACACAGGAGCAGAGAGAGGTCCCGCTCCCGCCACCGCGGCGACGGCGGCGGCAGCGGACGACGACGACGACGACGACGACGACGACGAGGAGGAGGAGGAGGCGGAGGAGGAGGAGGAGACGGGCTGCAGGATCCGCTCAACAGTGCTCCCCGCGGGCACACGCGTGCGGTTCCGGTGGGAGACCATGAGCGGGGAGAGGGAGTGGTACGCCGGCGTGGTCACGAGCTACTCCTCGCGGCGTGGGCACTGCGTCGCGTACGAGAACGGCGAGTTTCGGAACGAGGACTTGGACGACTGGGACGCGAGCGATTTTGAGGTCGTCGGCGGCGTTGCCTCCGCTTTCTTGGCCAGCTCGGCAGAGAGGGCTGCGAGGGGCCCGGCTGGCGCCACCTCCAGTACCTCCCCAACCCCTGCCGCCTCCTCCGTCGCCGACCCCTTCCCCGCCACCGCCACCGCCGCACCCGTCCGTCGAGTCAGCGCGCAGGACACGCCCCGCAAAAGGCGGCGGCCCGTGGTGCGCGACGACAGCAGCGAGGACGAGGGCGAGGGCGGGAAGGAGTTGCGGGCAGCGGTGACGGTGGCGGCGGCGCCGACAAGCAGCGAGGGCGGGGTGGGGGGCTGCGAGCTGGCCGCTGCGGCCGCGGCGCCGCTGGAGGAGCTTCTCGCGGTGGTGCAGCGGCTGAAGGACGACGACGCGCCCAAGACGGAGGTGCGCCTAGGCGGTGGATGGGCTGTGCTGTGGGTCCCACGCGCGAACAAGAGCAAAACGCCCGGCGACTGGTACGCCTACCGGCGCGACGATCCCAACCGCCTTTACCGCTCTCAGCGCGAGCTGTTGAGAGCGCTGCCCGTCGGTCGCGGCTGCATAGACTCTAATGACCGAGGCGCCAACGGCGACAGCGCCAGCGAGATCTCCGACGTCGACTCTGGCAACGTTGACCAGCGCAACATCGTGACGGGCAGGCGCCACCGCGCTGCAGCCAACTAGATGCTTTCGACGTCACCGACTCCACCTCGCGGCGTCGCGTGTGCGTTGTGAGTTTTTGCATGTGCATGTGCGTGCGCGCATGAGATGTACGATGTCAACCATGCGTGCACCTTCGCGTACGGTCTTGGGTTTTGTGTCGCGATGTCTCTTATACACACCGGCGTGTCAGTAAGTCTAGCATATACGGGTGGCGTATCGTATGTGCATGTGTAATATATGCGCGAGGCGCGGAAAGGTGGGGCAGGGGGAGACAGACATAAAAAGCCGTACAGGGAGCCGACAGCCGAGGCATTAGCGCGGTGTGTCAGAGAGTGAAATGGCACTAGCCATAGGCATAGCTTAGCCTATAATTTGCTATCCGAGCCTCACACCGCACCTCCTCTCAGCGCACTGTCTCGAGCACCGCTCGCGAGCACGCGGCGGGCTACTGCGCGCGCAACGCCGAGCAATTGCTGGTGCGTCCGGTGGGTCTCTTCCTTGTGGCAGAAGACTTCGATCAGCGAGAGGGAGCCGCCCGCGAGCGCCGCGCCGTAGGCTGCCTCGAACGCCTCCGCCGTCGAGGCGGCGGCGTACGGCAGCCCAAAGCCGCGGCAGACAGAGTCGAAACTGTGGGTGTGGGGCGTGTCGAAATACGGCGTAAAGACCTGGTGTGAGGCGATTGGCAGGTAGTGGAAGATACCGCCGCCGCCATTGTTGAGAATGACCACCGTCAGGGGCGGCGCCGCCGCGGCGAGCGCGGGCAGCGCCGATAGGTCGTGCAGCGCCGCCACGTCGCCGACAAGGCAAGTGCACCCCCCCTGTGGGCTGGCCAGCGCGGCGCCCAATGCCGCGTGCAAGATGCCGTCGATGCCGCTCGCGCCGCGGTTGGAGAGCACCTGGGTTGGCGCACAGGGTCGGGGCACTATGTCGCGCGTAGACCTCGGCTAGGGAAGGGCGCGGATTGGGCTTGGAGCGCGCCTCCGGCGCGACGGCGCAATACATGTCGAGGTGGCGGATCGGCAGCGAGCTCGAGCAGAAGAGAAAGTGCCTAGCGCCCCCGCCGCGGCTGCCGGCTGGGTCTGCGCGGGTGCCCGTCGCAGCCTCCCGCCGCGCCAGCACGGCGCAGACGTGACGCGCCACCCACGCCTCCGCACACGTACTAGTACACGTGCCGGGCGGGGGTTCGGCCCCCTCGCGGACTGCCGGCGCCAGCGCCTCGTCGAGGGCGGCGTCGAGGGCGGCGGACGCGCTGGCGAGGGCGAGCAGGGGCTGGGGCGTCGCCTCTGGTGCGCGTGGCGGCAGTACGGCGGCCAAGGCCATCAGGACAGCGTCGATGCTGCCCTCAACACGATGCGAGACGGAGTGGCTCGGGTCGTGCCTGTGTACGCGCCGTGGACGCGTCGTGGACATGTCGCTCGACCGCGGATCCCATGCGCGCTTCCTCATGAGATCACGAGCATGGCTCTCCCGGTGAGCGCTCAGCGCAATCTCGCTCAGATCTCGGAGCGGTCTCGCCTCTGCCCGTGCGGCTCGACGAGGATGCACGCGCGGCTTCGCGAAGCGACGAAAGCCTGCAGCCTCTTCGAGACGAGCCGCCCGCCTATTCGCCCGGACGGAACCTCCGGCGCCATTCACAGCCGGCAGCTCCACGAGACCGGCCACTCGCCCGCCATCAGAACCACGTCGGGAGGTGCCACCTCCTCTGCGCCGATCAGCAAATCGTACAACGGCACACTGCGGACCGCCGCCGCCGACATTGTCGCCCCCTCCGACTCTCCTGCCGCGCCTGGCTTGCGCAAGCCCGAGTTGATGTCGGCGAGTAGCGGCCAGCCAAGCCGCGCCGCGAGTGCGGCGGCCGCTCGCCGCCCCGCATCGCTCCGCATCGCGCCGGCTACAACCACGCCGCACCTATGCTCGGCTCAACTGCTCGGCTCCGCTCTGAGGCTCACGCTCACCCACGGCACCCTCCGCCCGCGCCACGCCTCGCTCCGGCGAGCAGCGCGGCGAGCGGCGCCACCACCTCCTCGCCCGGCGGGCCCTCTGCAGTCGAGTAGACGGTGAAGGGCGAGCTGGAGGCGAGCCTGTTTCAAGCTGATGCGTGTGGAGACTCGCTGTTCACAACTCTCGGTAGGCGAGAGGCGCGGGAGGCCAGGAGGCGACACGAGGGGCCTCGAGCAGCGCCGCTGGCCACGCCGCGGCGGAGGGCGCCAGCGGCTCGCGGTACTGGAGGTTGAGCTGCACCTATGGGACGGGCCGCCTGCCTGGTCACGCTTGTGCCGTAGACTTTTCCGGCTCGCGGTGACGAGGCTTGGACCGGCCCCTGCGGCTGCCGTAGCGTGCATGCGGCAGCATACGCGGCGTCGGCGAGCCAAGCGACCAGTGGCTCCGACTCCGCGGGCGGAGGCACATCCTTGAACCAGCGCAGCGGGCCCAGCATCCCCACCTGTGCCACCGTCTGGTTGGCGCCCGTGTCCCTTTGGCAGCGGGAGGATCTCACGGTCAGGAAGAATTTGCGTGTGCAGCATTCCATCCGTGGGCTCGTGAGTGCTCATGAGGCCGCGTGCGTGCCGCGGCCGCGTGCTGCACGCCGCGCACTGCATCCGCCGTAGCGGATGCGTCACAGGGGCTACGGGCGTCAGCATCTCTAGTGGCGCGCCGCAGCTCTGCAGGACGGTCGGCAGTCAGCAGGAGGAGAGGTACACGGTCAGCGGCGGCCTGTAGTGAGGAAGACGCGGGAGGGCCCGGAGGTGTGGACCGGAGCGGGCGGTGGCGGCAGCGAGGCTGGCGGCGGCGGCGAGGCTGGCGGCTGGCAGCGGGGCGCTCAGCACACCTCGACGGTTGCGGGAAGCAGATTGGCGACGGCGGTGCCGGAGGTTACGACGACGGCGGCGGGCCGGCCGCTTGCACGTGCGAACCCGATAGCGGCGAATCCGGCTCCGCGCTCGTCCGTCACCATCGTGTGCGGCACGCTGCTGGCGGCGACAGCGGCGGTCAGCGCGGAGCAGCGCGAACCGGGGCAGAGGAAGACGTGCCCGAGGCCGCCGCGGCGTAGCTCTTCGAGCAGCACCGCCGAGTAAACCGCGTTGAGGTTCGGCAGAGAGAGCAAGCGGTCGGTGAACGACATCAAATTCGGAGAGTGTGCTTCCCCCCCCCCCCCCCCCCCCCGACGAGACCTCGAAGGAAAGAGGCGCACATGTGCATGTGTACCCTGGAGGTACTTCCAGCCTGCTGTGGGAACAGTTGAACGCTGCTCGCCAAGGCTCGCCCCAGCAGGCGTGACCTGCCTCAGCAGTGCCAGGTCGGCCAGACTCGCCCCCCCTCCCCCTCCCACTCACACTCACACTCACACTCACCCTCACCCTCACCCTCACCCTCACCCTCACCCTCACCCTCACCCTCACCCTCACCCTCACCCTCACCCTCACCCCCTCCCCCTCCCACCCGCACCCTCCCCCTCTCCCTCTCCCTCACCCTCACGCTCACCCTCTGTGTATCAGCCTGTGATCAGATCCATGCGATCTCGGATATTTTTTGTAGGCACCGTAACACCAAAAACTACTATGTCTTGCAGTGAAAAGTAATCCGAGCACGCCCGCGGCCGCAATGAATTAAAAGGGGCGGTTTTCGAGGGGGGATCTGGAGAATCTGGGAATCTGCTCACCACGGACCCCCGCCTCATCGAAAAACTTTTCACTGCAAGACATAGTACTTTTTTAAGGTGCTCTACAAGCTAGGCACAAAAGATATGGCATTGCAGGCCATTTAGGGCCCCTTAGACGGTCACTGAGTAGGCCAAAATCCCCACTGGGCGTGGAGCATCACATTTCTTTGCTACTCCGCTGCGCCGACCCCGTTCGACGACGCTTGCTGCTGCAACTGGATACACCCCGCATGGCCCTACTCGCGGCGGCATTTGTAGCCATCATCTTGGTCGCGGCCTACTACTTTTACCGGCGCCGGCAGCAGCAGCAGATGAAGTACGCGATCTTGAGCATGTACGAGGAGGCCGACAAGCCGTTTCAGCCGCTGGAGCACGCGCCGTCGGAGGGTGCGCTAGAGTCGGAGTCGCTCATCAGTCCTGCGCGCCCGGGACGGCCCTCCCTCCAGACAATAGCACCGCCTCCTGGCGCGCAGCTCTCGGCGTTCATTCCTCCGCCCAGCGGCAGTGGTGCGGCGCGGCCTGCAAAGGAGAAGAAACGGCGAGACAAGGCTAAGTCGCTGCGCGGCATGGAGAATGTGAGGACGGTGCAGGCACTCATAAAAGAGGAACTGGGCGACACGGTCTGATCCCGCGAGCGAAGCAGCTCAGGCGGCACCAGCCCCCGGACCCTAACAATTTTTCGCCTTGTGTTGGCATATGTGACCTCATTGCTCATACGACCACTCATGTTTCACTGTGAGCTGTGCGAACTGTCATCTTTTAAACTGAGCGGCAAGCTGCGCGCGCGACGTACTCCGCGCAGTCATATCAGTCCCCAACCTCCAACGCGGCCTGGTGCCGTGGGCTGAGCAGTACAGACGACTGCGAACGTAGCGCCTGCGAGCCCCTTCGGAGGGGCACGGGCGAGAGGCGCGAGGCAACCTCCTTGATGGTGCTCGAGAAGGCCTGCAGCTCCTCGCGCGCCGACTCCTTCTCCGCCACCTCGATGCGCAGCTGGCGCACGGTCGCCTCGAGCTCGCGCAGGGAGCGGCCGACGGCGAAGGATCCAAAGCAACCTGACCCAAGTTGCGCGGCCTCCTCCTCGTCCTCGGTGACCACATCCCCTGGCTCGCTGGACGCGCGGCGCGAGGACGGCAACGACGGCTCCCTCCGCGGCGGCGCGCACAGCGAGTCCTCCTTAATCGCCTCGGTCGCCGCGAGGTCCTCTTGCACCTCCACCTCCGTCTCGTCGCTCTCGAAGTCATCCTCGTACTCCTCGACGCTCGCCAAGCTCGCCTCGCGAAGCGAGGGAGAGGGGTCGCCCCCGCCGCCGCATGCACCGCCGCACAAGCCGCCGGGCACGTTGGGCGGCTTGCGGACCCCGCCGCGAAAGCAGGCATTCCACTCGTCCAGTGAGCGGCTCACGGGCTCCGCCACGGGCGAGGCGAGCGGGGTGGGCGACGGCAGCGCGTCGCCGGTGGGGCGCAGCCGCGACGGCTTTCTCAACGCTGTCGGGAGAGGCGGGGACGTCGACTGTGACGAGGCGAGATGCAGAGCGTGCGGAGGGAAGGACTGCGGCGCTGGTTGCGGGGGTTGCGGCGCTGGCGGCGGCGCGGCTGGCGGCGGTAGCGGCCGCGGCGGAGGGATCGAGATCGACACTTGGGACGTCGGCGAAGGATCCTGCGAGGATCGCGGCTGCAGCGACGGTGGCTGCCGACGTTTCGACGGCTGAGAGGAATGGAAAGGCCCTGCAGACGTTTCGGGCGGCAACGGTGGCCTTTGCGATGGGTTCCTTGCCTCGGCCTCCTGTGAGGACGACACCGTTCCGTTGGAGATGCCGAGCTCCATGGTACGTTTTGCCTGCTGCAGCTGTGACATTTGCTCCTGTAGGGCGCGCTGCCTCCGCTCGATCTCTGCCAGCCGTTCCAGAGGCGTCATCGCGTGCGGCAGCCCCAAGTCCGCCTCGCCGCTCGACCCCCCAGCGCCGCCAGAGCACGGCGCCTCTGACCTCACCACCGCGACGGGATTGTGTGGCGGCGGCGCACCTGCTGCAGTTCCTGGCAGCGCGAGTCCCTGGGAAGGGAGCTCGCCGCTCGTCGCCCGCCGGCGCATCCTCGGAGCCGCCGCCCTCGCACGGGGCCCATGCGCTGTCGCCGGACGGACGGGCCGCTCGTGCGACGGCTGCCGCACCTGCGCGCGGGCCGCCGCGGGCGAAGTCTGCGGCCTCTCCGGCCCAGTTGCCGGGGCCGCTGCGGCGTCGGCGGCATTGTTGCCCAGAGGAGCGCGGCGTGCTTGTCGCGGGTCTTGCTGCCGCTCTGCAGGCGGGCGGATCGGGGACCGCTTCGTCGCGTGCTGAGCCCGGTTGGCCGGCGGCGGGACACCAATCTGCGCTTCCTCCACGAAAGCCTGCATGCGCGCCTGCACGACATCGTACTCGAGCAGCTCCGGTAGCGAAGGCCGTTCGAGCGGGTCCTTGGTCAGCATCGCTGCAGAGAGCTCCTCGAGCTGAGCCTAAGGCTCATATGGCACGCTCAGCGCAACGCGGCGCTCAGGTGTTGCAAGGAGTTCCCTCCAGCGCCGTACCACGGCGGTGCTGCGGCGCAGCGGCGCGATCCGAGGCGCGTGTTCGTACAAGATCTTCTGCGCGAGCGCCTATGGCCGCTCCGGATTGCTGCGTGACGTGATTGCATTGGCTCGCAACAAATTGCCGTCCGCGCGATCACCGGGAACGTCTTTGCTTCGTAAGGATGGGCGAGGGTGCACATCTCGTAGAAGATTACCCCGAGCGCCCACACGTCCGAGGCGTGGCCGTAGGGCGAATTGTTAAGTAGCTCGGGTGAGAGGTAGTACCTGTCGACGGCGTGGCGAGTGAAGAGCGCGCCTCTTCTCAGTGGTTGAGCAGCTCAGACGAGGGCTCGCACGGCGTCCCCACAAACGTCTTGGCGAGTTCGGTCGTCGCAGATAGGACGCGCGACACGCCAAAGTCTCCCAGCTTGACGATGCCGAGGGCGGTCAAGAAAACGTTGGCCGTCTTGAGGTCACGGTGCAGGATGCGCTTCGAGTGGAGATACTGCAGCGCCAGCGCCATCTGCACAAACCAATCGAGGAGCCTCGCGTCCGGCAGCATGACACGCTCTTCGCGAGCCTGGTTCAGGCGATGCTCGAGGTCGCCGCCGTCACAGTATTGCATGAGGAGGTAAAGCTTTGTCCGTGAGGACAGCGTGTCGATGTACGCCACGATGTTTGGGTGGTTGAGCGACTTGAGCAGCTCCGCCTCCTGCAGGCGGAAAAGGTCAACATGCCCACGAGGGGCGACGCGGCCGGGGCCGTGCCGGTTTTGCAGGTGTGCTTCCTTTTGGCTTGGCAGGCGCCTCTAACCTCTCTGTGACTGCTATCTCCCATAGCACTACCGAAGATGCCTGCAACGCTGACTGCCGCTCCTGTGGGCAGTCCGGGCGGTAGAGGTGCAGGTTGGGACGGCGGTTGGGGCAGCAAGACCGGTGAGGGGGTGGCAAGGGCGTCGAGGGCTGCGAGGGTCGCGAATTGGCAGGGGTGGCTGTTTCGGGGGGCGTGAAGGATGACAGTGGTGGTGAGGGACTGGCGAGGGCGAGCCTTGTCCGACAGTGAGCGCAGCAGCATGCGCTTCATCACACAGGGCCGACCTGACCCTTTCTCTTCGCACCTGTCGACAGAGACAGGACCAAGGTGTCGTCGCCACCCCGACGGTGCTGTGTGTGGATGGGCTGGGCTAGTCCTGCAGCAGAGCTTTTCAAGCGTTCTAGTCAGGGGTGGGCTTGCCGCACAGGTACACGGAGCCATAGGTGCCTTGCCCCAATTTACGCAGGATGGCGTAGCGCTCCATTGTGGCGCCTATGACCGTGCCGCGCGATCGCACGTCTTGGCATGAGCCAACGCTCGATGTTCTCACAATGTAACCACCACCCGGCCCAAAAGAAAAAGAAATTTCGTTGTAGTTTCATGGAGATGCCTGCTCAGCTGCGCCGAGCAGCGAGAGCAAGGGAGCGGCAGGCGGCGGCGCCGTCGCAGGACGAGGCAGAGGAGAGCGACGCGACAGAGGAAGAAGCGACAAGGGAGACCACGACGAGAAGGGGGCGACCGCGAGGTGGCACGAAGGTTGAAGCGAGAATCGGAGAAGGACTGCGAAGAGAGATAGGAAGAGGCGGACGCCCAAGGGTGGGCGACGGCTAGCACCACACTCCTCTCCTTAAAATCCCTGTGTGGTGGCGGCGTGCCGTCCTCCCATCCCTCCCTTGGGTTGTCCGTTCTCTTTTACTTTTTCTTTCTTTCCTGCTCAGCGATCGGGAGGGTGGGAGGAATCGAGTCCGCAACCCAAGTCACCTCACTATGTCGCACGCAAATGGCCCACGGTACCGGAAGCGCCGCACGATCTGAATGTGCGGGCTCATGCCCCCCGCCTCCAGCCTCCGGCCTGACACCGGGCGATGACTCTTTCTAAGGTTGGCTGGGTCCCTGCTCCCGTTACCCGGGTTGTGCGAGACGGCCGCGCGCCACAGCGCGGTGTACCTGACAGGAATGGGTGGAGACCGGCGTCGGGGGCAGCCACGGAGAGAATGGCCACAGCCGTCTTTCGGGCGGGTTTCTCTCAGAGGCGACACCTCGGCACGCCGTAGCGCTCGCGCATCTCTTCGCGCTGCCATGCATGGTCGCAGACGGCGACGCGCTGCAGCGCCACCCGGCCGGCACCGCCCATTACCACCTCCATGTCCACCTCGTAGCGGTAGTTGTGCAGCACGCGCGCGCGAGACGCGGCCGCTACCCGAACAAAGCTCGCCCGCCGACTGAGCGCGCGGCGCGCCTCGTCAATGACACCGGCTGGCACCTTGGACACATCGACGGGGGCGTCGCAGCCGTCATCGAGCTCGCTGCTGTCGGCGACGCATGGCCGTGTCGGGCTCTGCGCCACCGCCGCCGCCGCCGCCGCCGCATCATCAAGGCTCACGTCGATGACTTGCAGCCGGCAACTGCCACACCGGACTCTGCGCGGCCGCCCCTCCGCCTCGTACGACACCTGCCGGATGCCGTCCGTCGCCATCGCGGCCTGCGGGCTATCCAACCGCCGCTGGAGAAGTGCGATATTGCGCGTCTCATGCAGCAGCGCCGCCGTGTCCTCCACGCGCACCGCTGCTGTCGAGTGCTTGCACTGTTGGCAGTGCTCATGCACCATGCACGCGTCGAGGTTCTTGCCTTGGCGGGGAACCAGCCCGCACCACCGCAGCCGGCCGAAGAGCTCATTGTCCTCGTGGCCCCACCCCCAAAAGGCGTTTGAGAAGCCGTTCACTGCGCGGTAGACGGACGCCGCGATGACGAGTACTCCACCGGTGTACGACTTTGGGTGCAGCACACGCGGCGTAGCACCCGGAAACAAGTAGTAGCCGGAGATGGCGCCAGCGCAGCTCGCGTTATCCACCGCAGGCACGCGATCGACGTCGTGCACCGCCAGATAGTCCAGCCTCTCCCCTCGGCTCAGCAGCTCAAAGCCAATGTTGGCAAGTGCGCCGCGGTTGAAGGGTGCACTGCCAGTCTGGTTTACCAGCAGGACCCGCGCGGCAGCACCGGCTCCGACGGAACCACCGCCACTGCCAGCGTGACAGATGCCGCCCCGCGCGCTCGACCGCTCGCAGAAGTGGCTCAGTGTCGCGTGAGTTGCCAGGCCGCCGCCGCGGTAAGGCACGATAACACCCAAACGGTGCGTTGTGCGATGCGCCGCTGCCGGGGCGGCGCACTCGGGCCGCGGTGGCACACGCGCGCAGCCGCCGAGGAAGTGTGCCTCGTAAAAGCTGCAGCCAGGCGAGATGTAGTTGAAGGCGGTTAATGTGCCGCCGCCACATAGCCCGAGCCAGGCCATTGTCGCGTGTCGTTGGCGGCGGGCGCTCTCTCCGCTGATACAATAAAGAATTTCAAAAAATTTTGAAACGGGACTGGCGACAACCCCACGGACCCTGTCGTGTGGGTGAACCCTGCCCAGCCCCCCTCCGTGTCGCGATGCGCTCCCCGCTCCCGTTCCCCTGTGTCCCTGATCGTCCTTACAAGATCCTGCTCGTGTGCAGGTGGGGACCCTGTCCTTCTCCCGCCCCTCGTATGGCGTGCGCGTTTTATTTATTTATTTACAACCCCACGGGACTGGCGCGCACTGGTAAATGAAATCGACAAGGCAAGGGAGGGATGGGAGGACGGCACGCCGCCACCACACGGGATTTTAAACAAAGAAAGAAAGGAGAACAACCCAGGGAGGGATGGGAGGACGGCGGATTAAAAACAGTGCGCCAGCTTGTTAAGGTTCTCCGGGCCAGTTGGGGGGGGCAAACCCTTCCCGGCCCCTAGGACCCCAGGTAAGGCCCAGGTGTGGCCTAGGGCATCAGAAGGGACCAAGAGGAGTCCAGTCTGAGCCATAGAGCCCATGTCTTTGCCCCCGAAGGTCGCGTTCAAATGCCCGGAACGGCCGTCTCAGTGGTGTCCGGCCGGCGCGATCACCGAGCTGTGACGCTCAGGGAAGACTGATGAGGTGCTAGTTTCTTTGCCCAGGGCTGGCCTTCCCCCCCAGGCTGGATCAGCTGAGCAAGGTTTGGGGAGAATCCTATCGAAGGATCTTCAGATATTTTGACGGATGACCGAAAATGGGCAAAAACGGGGTGATTTTGGTCATCCGTCAAAATATCTGAAGATCCTACTATAGGATTCTCCCCAAACCTTGCTCAGCTGATCCAGCCTGGGGGGAAGGCCAGCCCTGGGCAAAGAAACTAGCACCTCATCAGTCTTCCCTGAGCGTCACAGCTCGGTGATCGCGCCGGCCGGACACCACTGAGACGGCCGTTCCGGGCATTTGAACGCGACCTTCGGGGGCAAAGACATGGGCTCTATGGCTCAGACTGGACTCCTCTTGGTCCCTTCTGATGCCCTAGGCCACACCTGGGCCTTACCTGGGGTCCTAGGGGCCGGGAAGGGTTTGCCCCCCCCAACTGGCCCGGAGAACCTTAAATTCTTTCCCGCCCGGCCCCGGCGGCAGGTGGCGTGGCGCCGCCCGAAGCACCGCCCGCGGTGGCCGGTGGGGCGTTCGAATGACAGAGTGACGCGCTAGGCGGAGCCCGCGCTTCTCCTCCCTGCTCGATGTGTCGCTCAATGCCTCAATCAAAGCTGCGCGGCCCGGCCGCATATGCTTCGGACGGCGGCTGCACGCAGGGGCCCACGGTTCCCTGGGGTCGCCTCCGTGTGAATAAACGAGTATAAATAGCGGTGAATTCTTTCGCAACGCGCGCGTCGCGTACTGTCGCGGAAAGTCTGTGCAGGTTGTCGGGGACACGATCCCGGCGTGAACACAACTATCTGACGGATCCGCTCCTGACAGTGGCGCGTTTGAAGTTAAAAGTCGAATCATCAGAGCGGTGTCGGCGTTGTCCCCGATTTCCTCCCCCGGGCCCCCCGTCCGGGACCGCTCCGGGACGCACGCCGGCGAAGCACCATCAAGCTGCTGTACGGCGCTACGGCCCCGGCATCGCCTCCCCTGGCTTAGCTAGACTGAGAGAGATAATTGTGCACATGGTTGGTCTCTACAATATACTTATTGACACTTTACCTCCTAGAGCTCGTCCCTTTCCGCCACGGCCATCCTTGGCCTCCGAGGGCGGAGGGCCCCCCCGGGGCCCCCCGGCCGCGGCGCGGTGCGGCGGAGTCACAAATCAGACGGCAGAGCATCGGGACGCGGTCGGGCGATTCGAGGCCCAACTAGGCGTATGCATTGACTATCCAGGGCTATCACCTCCGTGGTCAGGACCTGCTGTTCACACCTGCACAGACTTGATACAGAGTATTCCTACCCTGGTACCCCGTACTCGAGTATGTGAACACCCCGGGGGGGGGCGCGCGCATGGCTCCCGCTTGGCGAGCCCTTGCCGTTGACTCGTCCCTGAAGCTCGGACCCGATGATCTCAACGGCGCAGGGGGGGCGTCGGAACCGGCTGCAACCTTGGTGGTCCAGCGCAGCCAGCACCGCACTCTCCATCCCGGCGCTGCTCCCCGCGTCGCCGGCAAGAAGCGCGGCGCGGCAGCGGCCCCGGCGGCCGTGCGAGCGGGAAAGCGCGCGGTGCCTCTTCAAAAGGCGATGCACGCCTGCTCGACCGACGGCGGTGGAGCGCTCCTCCTGGGCTCCTCACTCGACGGTGCAACCGCGTCCGCGTCCGCGTCCGCCTCAGCCTCGCGACCGCCCTCGCGCCCGTCTTCGAGACTGCCCTCGCGCCCGCCCTCGCGCCCGTCATCGCATCCACCCTCCACGGCCCCGTCGCGACCGCCGTCGCCACGGCCAGGCTCCCCTCCGGTCCTCTCTGCCTCCACTTCGCTGGTCTCGGCGTACGCGGACGCGGCGGGCGAAGCTGCGCCGGGCGAGGCTGCGGCGGGTATGCACCGCGAGGCGCTGAGCGAGTCTCAACGAGAGGCAGTGCTGCGGGCGCTGTGCGATGCGCGCCTCCTCTCCCCCGACGCCGCCGTCCTCGAGGCTGCGCGGCGTGCACTGCTCCCGCTCTGCAGCACCGTGCGGATGCTGCCGGGTGAGGAGGGCTCCGGAGACAGCGAGGATGGCGCCGCCAATGGCGAGGAGATTCACTCTGCGGCGCTGGCGGCGGCTGAGGCGGCAGCTGAGGCGGCGGCCGAGGCGGCGGCGGCCGAGGCGGCGGCAGCGGCCGAGGCGGAGGATGAGGCGATGCGGAGAGCGGCGCAACTGCAAGAGAGTGCCGCGAAGCAGGTGCTCTCAGAGGTGGCATCGCGAGTGCTGAAGCGGCCCATCGTGTCGAGCGACGACCTCCTCGCCGTGTCCGCCGAGTGTGCGGCCGCCAGCAAGCTTGACGGGTGGGGGACGGGAGCTGCGAGAGAGGGGACCGCCCTCGGCTCCGGCTTGGCCGTCCCGGCAACGGCCACGGTGGCAATCCCCGCGCGAGCTGCGGCCGCCTCTGCGCCCACGCTCGTCGGCCCCGCGGGCGTCCTCGCTAGACCCACCGCTTGCGGCACTCGAGGATGTGGAGGAGGCGGCGGAGAGAGCCCAAGTCGGCAGGGCGAGGGCGAGGGTACGTCTTGTGACTGGTGGGGAAGCCTCTTCGAGAGCGATGAGGAGGGTGGGCCCGCTCTGGCGGCCGCCGGCGCAGGCGCCGCCCGCGCGCCGTCGCTCTCGCCCGGCGCTGCGGCAAGGGCGAAGGCGGCCAGTGCGAAGGCGGTTCGGGTGGCGAAGGCTCAGGCGCTACTCGCTGTGCGCGATCCTGCGTGCGCATCGTCCCCGCTCGCCACCCTGTCTGCGTACCGCCTCGCGCCCGCCTTCGGCGCTCCACCATTTGACGCTGCGTGCGGGGCGGGCAAGGCGAGCCGCAAGGCGCCCTTTACCGGGCCTTGCGGCGCCGCGCGCCTTTCTCCGCTCGTGCCGCTCTGCCGCTTTGAGTTGGGTGGCGAGTGCCGCGACGCGTCGTGCTCTGCGCAGCACCGGCGCGACTACCTCCGCCCGCCCGCAGTGCTCCTCGCCGAGCTGCAGGCGCTAGCCGAGGGCGCGGCTCCAGAGATCGCGCCGGCCGCGAGTGCCCCTCGCGCGTCAGCGGTGGATGTGGCGGCAGCCGACCTCGAGACGGGGAACGCTGCGGAGGAGTTACTTCGCGAGGTGGCCGCACGGGCGCGCGCCGCCATGAGCGGGGCCGACGTGTCGGCGCCAGCACTCAGCCAGGTGTTGTGTGCATGGTGGGGGCGACAGCGCTCTCGGCCGCCCGACTCCAGTGGCGACAGCGGTGGCGCCTCTTCGGGGACGGGCGATCCCAACCCACCGCAGCCCGTGAGCGCGGCGTGCTTACCGCAGCTGCGACCCGCAGAGGCTCCCGCCGCTCCGGCCGACGGGACGGCGATGTCGCAGCTGCCCCTGCTCCAGGCGGCATTGCGGCTGCTGCCGCGCCCCTCGCCCCTCGCTGTCGACATACACAGACAGCTCGCCCCGTTGCTGCTGCGGCAACAATCGGCGGTGGCGGAGGCTTTGCGGGCGACCGCCGATGCCAACGTGCCCCCGCCATCGCCGTTGGCGGCGCCGCCCCCGCGACAGGGTGTGATCCAGGCCCTCGCCCCCGACCTTGTCTTGCGAAGCGACGGGGGCGCGAATTTGCCCACGTGGGAGGACGACGCGGCGGTCGCGGCCATCATGGGGCCGGCGGGAGGCGCAGCTGCCGGCTCTCGTGTCGACGGCGTTGGCGGTTGCGCCGCGGAGTTTTGGGCCACGATTGAGCGGTGGCGTCGCGAGCTGCCTCAATCCACTGCAGAGCGCCGAGGCCGGCTGCTCATCGAGCGGGCCTTGGCGGCGCAGCCACAGAGCGAGGCGCTGTGGCTGCTCCGAGCGTCGCTCCGATTCGACGACTGGCAGGCGGCTCGAGCAGAGATGGCCGCCGCTTGCGCCGCCGTGCCGAACTCGCTCGTCCTCTGGCACGTGCGCGCGAGACTTGAGCGCACCGTCGTCGGCCGAGCCGAGACGCATGCGGAGGCGATCCGCACAATTGCGCTCTGCCCTGGCTCCTCTTGGCGCCAGCATTGCGCGCTGCTGCTCGCTTCGCTCTCGCTCATCGACGAACTCGTTATCGCGGGTGCGACCGCCTCACACAGCGTGGGGACAGCGTGGGCCCCCCCCTGTCATGCTGCCCGACGCTGCCCCACGCCCGTGCCGCAGGCGAGCTCGACTTCGCCGCGTGGGTCGCGGCGGCTCTGCTGCGTTCGGAGGACAACGCCTCCGAGCCGGAGCCCAACGCATCGATCGCGCGGCGCGCCCAGGCTCTATCGCCGTTGCCAGCCGTGGCCAGTGCGCTCCCCGTGCCGCTCCGCGCGCTTCTATGGCTCTCTCGAATCGAGTTGCGCGCTTTTGGCGAGGTGAGCGTCAGCCGCGCCGCAGCCGCCTCGGCGTTCCTGCGAGCGTCGCTGCCGCTGGCGATCCAGCTGCCTTGGACGAGCGACACAAGGTCGATCGCTGGCGCCGAGGCCGATCCGGCAGGAGTCACGCAGAGCATCGATCTCCTCTTTGGTGTCGCCCTCGCCGCTGCCGACGCTGGTGGTGGCAGCGCGAGCGGCGGGCTGTGGTGCTTGCAGCTCAACCAGGTCATGTTCGAGCTCTCTCGCGGCGAGGCAGAGCGCGCGTCCGCCCTCTGCCAGCGGTACATCAAAGCCGCTGCGGCGCTGGAGGGCGCCCACCTCGAAGCTCTCTGGAGGCTGTACGCGCACGTCCTCGCCGCGGCGCCGTCTCTAACGCCGTCTCTCTCGCTAGAGCCATCTCTGTCGGCGGAGCAGCTCCTGTGGAGGGCGCGGCTCAGTGCGGCAGCTGCGCAGCGCCGCGGCAGCGTCGCGCGGCACGCCATTCGGCCACTGCCGACGCCCACCCCGACCAGAGTTGAACCTGGCCGGAACCCGGCCAATAGGTACGACTTGTGGCATGCGCTGCTCTGCGCTTCGATGACGCAGCCAGAGGCGCTGCAGGTCCTCGGCCTCGCTGTCGCGACGTCCTTCGACGAGGGCGAGCCGCGAGCGAAGACCCTCCTCGCAGCGTGCGCGCCGCCGCGTGCCGGCTGGCAGCCCTCGGCCGCCGAGGTGAAAGCCTGCGAGGCACTCTTTGCCCTCTTGCTGAGCCGGCACGCCGCCAGCGACGGCGCCGCCACACCGGGCCCCGTTGCATTGCCGCGGGAAGCAGTTGGTGACGCGGCAGCGGTTGGGGCAGCGGGCAGCGAGGTCGCCAGCGGGCCGCTTAGCCCGGGTGCCCGTGGCGGCGCGGCGCTGCACCTTCTGTGGTGCGCGTGGCTGCGGCTGACGGCGACGCCTGAGCGCGTCGTTGCGGCCTTTGAGGCGGCCATTCGCATCCATGGGAGCGGTGTTGCGTCGATGGAGCTTTGGCTGCACTACTTGCGATGGGCGCGGTCGATTTCGCGCTGCGAGCGGAACAAGGTTGAGGCGCGGTTCCGGCGAGTGCTCGCAGAGCGGCTGGGCGAAGTCGCGGGGGGTGGCAAGGAGGCGGGCTTGCCCGCAAGTGGTGAAGATGCCGACGGAGCCGCCGGCCTCTGTGCGTTGCTCGAGCAGTGCGAGCCATTGGGGCGGTGTGCGCCCCCTTCCTTTCCCGACACTGCCCCTCCTGCTCGCATCCGCATGACACTATCCTCCCTCAGCCGGCCGTCAAATACACTTGCGGCCCTTCCTCACGCGCAGGCTGGCCACTGGCTGCGGGCTCGCGGCGGCAAGGTGTCGCGAGATTTCTCGCCGCAGTAGCGAGTACCTCCATCTTGCGGGTTTCGACGAGGCCGAGGCGGACTGGGAGCATGCGCTCGACGCCGAATCACATCGTGCTGTGGTTCTCGGCGGCGGCGGGGCGCTCTTGCGGGAGCATGCGGCGCAGGACCCGCCGGCTTTGTCTCTGCGCGCCGCGGCCAAGGCGACGCCCAGAGGGTGCGGCCACCGCCCGCCGCCATCACGCCGGGATGGGCATCCGTGCCGCGGTAGGCGGCTCTCTGCGGACATCGAGCCGCTGCGCGTGCTATTCTCGTCCGGGCACTTGAACCCCCCCCCCCCCTGCCCCTCCATGCAGTCCTGCCCCTCCATCTGCGGCCCCGCTTGCCCCCAAACCTCCCATCACCACGATCGCTACCGCCAGAGCCGGGGCGTTCCGAGCTCGCCGCCCATTTGCAGCTGTTCTCACAGGCAGCCTCCATGTCAAAAGCGGCGCCGCACCGCACGCGCGCCCTTTGCTGAGCCTCACTCTGAGCAGGCAGCGCGCTTGGCTCCGCCCCCCGAGGGAGTCTCCGTCGTCGCTGGCTTGCAGCCGTGGGCATGTGAGCAGGTGATGTGCGGTTTTGGAGGGGTGGTGCGGGCGTAATTGTGCTGTTGCGGCGGGTGATTGGGCCCCGGGCTCGCCTGCACCCCTTTGCAGGCGCCCCTTGATCTGCCCGTCCAGGCGCCCTCGGCATTGCGTGAGGGGGGCGCATGTGTCTCCTTGCAGGCGCTCGAGTCCGATCCGGGCTGCATCGTCGCTTGGGATTTGTGCGCATCTCCACCCGACAGCCCCTCTCTGACCTCTCCCCCCCTCCCCCCTCTCCCCCCTCTCCCCCCCGCACGTACGTACTCTACCCCCTTGGCGTAGGGCAATTTGGAATGAGGCGGCCGACGCGCAGTGGGAGGCGGCGGCGGCCCTGGCACATGTTGCGGCGCGGTGGATTCCGGTGCATGCATGTGCGTGGCGGTCGGCGGAGTCGGCGGCGTCTACTCTCTCGTAGGTTGCTGTCAACTACACGAGCGCGACGTTGTGGCAGCAGGTGCCCCTCGCCCTTTCCCCGCTTTGCTCCACGGAGGCGGCTTGGCGTTGACTCCCCGCGCACGACTGCATTTGTCGCAGTGGCAACGACTGGAGGGGCTCCGCGAGAACACCGAGGCGCTGCTCTCGCCACCCGAAGAGCGCTACACCAGGCGCCGTTGCAGAAGAGAGTGGCGCGCACGTCGTTGCACTGTAGGCGCAGCTGCGGCTGCGCGCGCTTGCCTCCGCCGCAGGTGTACGCACTCTCACAGAGGGAGCGAGCACCGCCGATTCACACGTACCTGGCTGATTCACATCACACGAGCACAAACCTTATAGATTCCGCACGAGCACCTCGCCACACCCCCCTGCGCCGACCCAACTTACGTCAAGTTTGCCGCAGTGCACCGCGCTTGTTTTTCGGTGTACCTAAAAAGAAAGACGGCGCTTACCAGGCGCGGTATGTTTCAGTTCCGAGATTTTAATAACAAATCTACTCACACATCGTGTTTCGGTTTATTGTTTTTTGTGTTGCAGTGCCCCGTCCTGCCCAGTCGCCAGTGAGCAGTGTGCAGAGAGAGTGCAGTGACCAGTGAAGTAGCAGCGCACAACGAGGGGTGGGAGAAGGGTGGTCCCCACCTGCACGCGTGCAGAAAGAAAGAAAGAAAACAGGGTAGGAGGGATGGGAGGACGGCAAAGAAAGAAAGAAAAGAAAACAGACAACCCAAGGGAGGGATGGGAATGGGAGGACGGCACGCCGCCACCACACAGGGATTTTAAGGAGAGGAGTGTGGTGCTAGCCGTCGCCCACCCTAACCCTTGGAGGACGGCACGCCGCCAGCACATAGGGTGCCGTAATTCTGTGTTAGTGCCAGTGCGCGCCAGTCCCGTGCCCAGTGTTGTGCGAGTTTAGTTGTAAAATTCTTTTTAGAGTCGCTTAGGCGGCTCCAGTGGTGTACCTGTGTTAGTGCCAGTGCGCGCCAGTCCCGTGCCCAGTGTTGTGCGAGGCATTTCCTGCTAAAATTCTTTTTAGGTGCCGGAGCTCTCGGCAGCATCGCTCTGCTGCCTCGCACAACACACTGAGCGCCTGACTGGACTTCTCTCTGCCATGGCAGCGACCTCCCAGCTCCGGCTGCTGTTCGGCGCGACTCTGCTTCTGGTTCCGCCGGCGGACGGTCTCGTGGCGTCGCCGCGGTTCGCACCGCGTACGGCGGCTCTGCGGGCGGCGGCTGTCTCGATGCAGCTGCCAAACGTCCGCCGCGTGATTCGCTTGCCACCGCTTCCACTTTGTAGAATTCACCGCTCCGCACCTGCCTTTAGATCGGCGCGGGGGTTGGGAAGTTCATGAAGTCCATGACAGGCGGCAGCACCGACGATCTCGGCCTCTCGGACGACGAGAAGGAGGCAATGGAGGAGCGGTTCAAGAAAGGCGAGATGTCGTTTGAGGATTTTCTGAAGCAGGTGCAGCTGATGCAGCGGGTGGGATCCCTCTCGAGCATGGTGTCGAAGGTGCCCGGCCTGGGCGGCAAGGTGCCCGACGCGAGGCAGCTCGAGGAGGGGCAGAAGCGGTTGACGCGCTATTCCAAGTTTGTCGAGCAGATGAGCGAGGAGGAGAAGCTGCAGCCCGAACTGATCATCAACGAGGCGCAGCAGCTCAAGAACGGCGGGGCTGCGGGCGAGCGACTGCTC
Source organism: Emiliania huxleyi CCMP1516 (assembly GCF_000372725.1). Classification (NCBI taxonomy): domain Eukaryota; phylum Haptophyta; order Isochrysidales; family Noelaerhabdaceae; genus Emiliania; species Emiliania huxleyi. The sequence continues at coordinate 795,438 of NW_005196756.1, forward strand.
AGAATCGGCACTGCCGCGGGGGGCGAGGCCCAGGAGGTCGCCAAGTTTGCGCTCGAATTTAACGTGATGCGTGGCGCCGCCGTCAAGTTTGCGGCGGGCGAATCGCCAGAGTCGATCCAGCGCGACATGGCCGCCGAGCAGGCAGCGGTATCCGGACCGAAGAATCGCGCGATGCGCCGAATGGCCAAGAAGCAGTCGAAGAAGAAGGGGAAGGCCGGCGCTGGCGGGTTTGGTCGGTGAAGACGGCTCGAGGAGCGGGCGCTGCGGCGAATGTGCGGCGTCACGGGAGGAGAGAGGAGAGCGTCATCATTTAGCAGGAATCAGCGCCGTCTCCGCGCGTCACACCCCACCTTGCCTTTTTTGCGGCTTAGAGAGAGTGTTGTTCAGCCGGCGCACACGCGAGAAAAGGAATCGAGTATCGACGCGATGTACAAAGCATACACAAGTGACAAGAAGAGGAGAACGAAGAGGAGGGACACCAGTGATGACGAAACAGAAACTAGCGCAGACGGAGAGGGCAGGGCAGACCCGGGGACTGGGGAGCCGGGGAGCAGACGGCATCGGCCGCCGAGGAAACGTTTGGAAGAGGCACGAGGAGGGCGGCGACCTCGACCGACTATGGAGGACCCGTCACCAGACGACGCAGGGCAGATGACGGTGAGGCGGAGCAGACGTGCAGAGGGCGAGACGAGGGGGAGGGAGCAAGACGTCGCGGAGATCAGCAGGAGGATGTACGAAAAGATTAGGAGCAGCAGGGACCCGAGGGACAATGTGGAAGACGGCTCTAGTGCGAGTCCCTCATCGGGAGGACGACCCCGGCTAGTCGCCGACCACACCCACAAAGAACCCTGCACAAAGATCGCACGGGCGGGGACCTGTTCCTTTTTACCCATCTCACAGCAGAGAGGTCCGTTTTTATTTATTTATTGTATGCCACGTCGCGCCGCCTGCGTTTGGGTTTCTATGTTTGCGATTTGGAGTTTGGTATTTGTTGTCTAGTAATATGTTTATTTATTTGTTCAGCCGGCACATGGGGGAGAAAGACGCCGACAAATGACGAACTGACTGAGCAACTGGCAAAACTAATTAATATAACCAAATGGCATAAAAACCAAAACGAAAAGTTTCTTCTCTCGTCTCTTACGACTCTTTTTTTATTGCCTCACGCGCCGCCGCGTCGCCGCGCCGCCCCCCCCCCGCCCGCGCGCTTTCTCCGTTTCCCGCTTGTTGTGCGTGCTTCGTTGTGTGAGCACGTCTGCTGGTCGGTGACGTGGCTGCGTCACGTGGGGAAGCCTTTGCCACGCCGCAGGCCGCCCTCTCACTACACTGCGACGTACTCACATTGTCAGACGAACGAACTCTACGAAGCACGCGCTCAGAGACAAAAAATCGCGAAACGGACCCCTAGGCGCCGGCTCTTGCCCGCGCGTAGCGGCCCACTGCGGTTGCAAGCGTAGCCGCCATCGCAGCGGCGGCAATTGGAACCCACAGATGAAACCGCCCCCCGGGCGGCACTGCAGCCAGGCGCTTTGCGTGCACGCGCAGGTGGCCGTTCCGGTCTTGTGCCAGAAGCAGCATCGCACAGTCGTTACTCAAGTGAGACTGCTTGTCCCAGAAGTAGTTGCGTGCGCTGAAGACGCACAGCAGCCAGCCGCTATGCATCACCTGCGTGTCAAAACACGGGCATCGGGCTCGAGCGCTCGATTGTGCGTGGTGCTGGTGGCTTGCTCACCTTGTAGCCCTCCTTGATGTATTGGTGCGAGCGGATGATCATCCCGAGCTTGTTATCGCGGCAGTACTTCTCGCTTACGTCCGGACCAAACTCGGGTATATCTTCTCCCCGGTGGCTCATGTGGACGCCACTCTTCATGTCAGCATCCGAGCCAGAGGGATCGGACCACATGGCTTGGAGGACGGCCGTCGAGTGGTTGACGTCTTGAATTGGGCGCTGCTCGTTCTCCAGATCCTGCACCAGGGAGGTCGCGTTTCGTGAGAGTGTGTGGCCTTCCCACCGATGGGCTGCGCGACACGGGACGCGAGATTGCGAGATTGCACCTCGGGTGTCCACGAGCCGTCACCGATGCCTCCGTGAATGACGAGCACGATGCCACCAGCAATGGCAGCTAGCGGCAGCCAGTCGAAGCAGGCATGTACTTGCTCGAAGACCAGCCTAGCTGTTGCGAGCGGCATCCGGCGGGCGAGGTGGTGGAAGAATCCGCTCTCCCTCATCGCCAAGTTCTGCGAGCGAAACTCGTGGTTGCCGCGCAACAGGAAGATCTGGTCAGGATACATGATCTTGAGCGAGAAGAGGAGCACGACCACCTCGAGCTGGTGCGCTCCGCGGTCCACAAAGTCACCGTTAAAGATGTAGGAAGTCGTCTGCACGTCGCCCCCGGAATGGGTGGGCGAGCCGTACGTCGCGAAGAGTAGCAGCACGTCGAGCAGTTGGCCGTGGATGTCGCCGAAGATCTTGACGGGCGCGGCGACCCGCGCGACGCTCGGCTGCTGAGCTAGTACCCTCTGACAGCACGCCGCAAGCTCGATCACCGCCTTGGCCTGCTGCAACGGGTCGTCGACGCCGAGGAGGCTGGAGATTGCACTCTTCATCCAAGCCGAGTCGTCCACGTCACTCCGCACCAGCGCCGCGTGGCCGTGAGAGACGGCCCGCTCGATGACGCGGCTTGCCATCGCGAACAGCGTGGACGGTTCCCCCTCGTGAGTTCGCTGCACAGCCAGCGGCCCGCGCCAGCCCCCGTGGGCCTGGTGGTCAGGGTGAAGCACGAGCTTCTCATTCACCGCATACCCTGTCACGTTCCTTGTGGAGACGAAACCACCGGCGCGCAGACCAAACCACCCTCGGCGCAGGTTGACTCGCTCGCCGATCCCGCCGGGACATTGGTTTTCGGGATCCAGAGACACGCCGAACGGCGGCCGCAGGCAGCACAGCTCGGTACGGCCGTCGAGGACGACCCGGTGTCCCATCGCAATTCCGCTGAGATTGGTCTGGGAGAGGGAGGTTTTGAAGACGGCGGTGGCCTTGCGTGTGGACGGGATCTTCTGGAGTGGCACCACGGTGTCGACTGGGCCTTCTGTGTATCGCGAAGTCATATCGACCGCTCGTATAGGTGTCTATCGGGGACGGACGAGCGTCGTGCCAGCTTGGTATTTCTCTCTCGGTGTCTGCACCACCGTTGACGCACTATCCTCAATAGCTGCAGTCGCTAGGTTGCATCAGCCGCTCTCCACGCTCGAGAAGGGCCATGTAGTCAACCCGTCGCGGTAAAATCGCCTCCCCACGTCACCAGCGCGAATTTCGCCCAGAGACGCGGCATCGCGGCAACCCGCCTTGGCAACCCGGGTCCCGGGAGTCTGAGACCCGCCCCCAGATGCACGTTAACCCACCCCGAGCATGTTAACATAGATCACGCCCAGATCATGCTCGGGAGAGGACATACAATTGAGGCCCCCGCCGGTTTTTTTTCTGTTACTTTATCCCTCCCTAGGAGTTACTTCCTGAAGTAACTACTTACGTTCGTACTTTGAGAAGTAACTGTCCCCGCCCCGCGCCTGCAATGGCCCCTAGCCGCCGCCCACAGCTCCCTAGACACAGGGCAGACCTGGACTGGAACGGACCCGCCCCCTAATACTCCTCTGAGCCCGCGCCTGCATGGCCCCTAGCCGCCGCCCTCCGCCCACAGCTCCCTAGACACAGGGCAGACCTGAACTGGAACGGACCCGCCCCCTAATACTCCTCTGAGGAGTGGTGGCCACCGTCGGAGTCGGTGTAGGAGGACTCCCTATTCTTGTGGGGCTTGCCCTTGGACTTGTGCGTGTCGAGCACTTGGTTGCGGAGGCGGGGAGACCTCCTGCGCTCCCCAGGCGGCCTCACCGGAGCCTGCGGCGTACTCTCAGGTAGGTAGGTAGGTAGAAAGGTGAAGAACAGCCAGGCTCGGACTGGACACCAACGCGGTATGGGTGGACGCTAGACAGATGATGACGACACGCACGAGCGACACACAGACACAAACAGGCTCACAAGACACACAGCCAGCTGGCTGCCACACACCCTGAGTTGGCGTACACATAACTCAAGGCCACATCCTCCCTGTCGCCCCCCCCAGCACTCTCAGAAGGCGCGAAAAAAGAAACGGGGAAATGAGCTCAATGTCGGCGCGATGGCAGAACGTAGGCCGCCAGCTGCGTACGAATGGCGTCGCTCTCGGGGCCTCTGACCTTGATCGTGACGATGCAGACAGACGGGAGGCCCATCGTCCCGCAGCGCCTGCTCGGCTGGCCTTGGCTCGCCGTGATCGCAAACAAAAATAAAAGCATTCGACTTGTTTCTTTATAGGCGTCTCGCAGTCCTCCTCCCCCATCCCTCGTCTGGGTTTGTCTGTTTTCTTTCTTTTTCTTTTCAGGCGTCTCGCAGCTGCGTATTCTTGTATTCTCGTCGAGTAGTGTAGGTACTGCGTGGGGCTGCTGCTCTGCGGATCCACGACGAGCTGTGATATCCCGAATCTTCTATGGCTGCCGTGATGTAACATTCTTTCTGGGCGCCGGATAATGGGCGCCGGATACGGCTCTAAGCTCAAGACCCGGGACAGATCGCCTCCTTCGCGGGGAACATCGCCTCCTCCTGAGTTGACTTTTAAAGAATCGTTTCCTTTTGATTTCTCATGGACCACCAAGAACTGGCACGGGCTGCAGATGCAGCGCTTGTCTGTCGTTCTCCACCCCGCCGTTGCGTGGCAGACGGTGAACGAGCTAGCGTGCACGGAGCTAAGTGCATTGCCGTTCGTACTAGCGGAGTCGCTTAGGGAGATTCTTCTTCTCCCTCTCGCTTAGGCGGCTCCGGTAGTGTGCCTGTGATAGTGCTAGCACGCGCCAGTTCGCACCTGTGTCGAGCCTGTCTGCTGTGAGAGAGAGTTGTTTTGTTTAAATTCTTCCGCATCGGGTTTCTTTTTTGCACGACACCGGGTACGTACGGGACTGGCACTGCAACGGTGTCGTGCGAGGGAGTTTCGTTGTAACATTCTTTTTCGGTGTACCTGTGTTAGTGCCAGTGCGCGCCAGTCCCGTGCCCAGTGCCTGACTTTTTGTAAAATTCTTTTTTGTACGATCACCAGCTGATGGCACGCCTCCGGCAGCCTTGGTTGTAGTCTGCACTGTCTCAACATGCATACGCTGGCCCACATCATGCTCGCCGCAAGCGTCCTTCCTCACGGAGCGCAGACAGGCAGGGTCACGCAGTTCTACAGCCCGGAGGATGGCAGCTTCGTCATGAAGCGCATCATGCACAGTCGCACAGATGGCCAAGCGATTGCACAGACGGCCGAGTGGTCGCACAAACGGCAGAGTGAATCGCCTGCTCATGGCGTGGCCATGGCGCCTTCTCCACGCAGAGCCATGGCGCCATACCTGACAAAGCGGGCGCTCGTGCTCCGCGGCGGAAGCACCAACTTCAACCTTCTTTTCGAGCTCGCTAGCGCCGTTAGGGTGCCTGGCCTTTCGCGCGTGCTACTTGTGAGCTTGGCCGCTGTCTTCACGCTTCAAGTCTGCGGGATCGTCGACACAGACAGATGGGCACACATCGACGAACGTGTGGATGCTGGCGAGTTTTACCGGATGAGCACGTCTACCTTTCTCCACGCTGACTTGCGACACCTGGCTTGCAACTCGCTCAGCCTGGCAGCGATGACCCCCAGGGTGGAGGCGACATTCGGGACGCTCGGAGCGATTTGCATTTTCCTCCTGGCGGGCATCTGCGGCTCCTGCGGCGGCCGGGTTTTCGGCTACGACCTCGGCCTGCGCCTCGAGATCGCTCTGCTGAACTGTCTGAGTGAGTTTGGGATCGGCCACCGACGGTTTGGGGTGGAGCGGGTTGATTCCCGGCGCGTTATGAGCATCGGAGCCAGCGGTGCCGCCTTCGGCTTCACCGGGAGCCTAGTTGGCAGCCAGATCCGCAACCCGAGCCTTGCGGGCTTCAAAGATCCACTCGCCTATCTCGCGATGCTTTTCGCAAGGGACATTTACATTGCCTGGGCGGACCCAGACGGCGGGCAGATCAACCACGCGGCGCACCTCGCTGGAGGGGTTACCGGAGTCTGCTTCGGGCTTGCGCTCTCTCCGAATGTGAGGTACCACGGGTTTGACCATTGGCTCCATGCCAGATTCATGCTGCTGTTCGCCGTCAACGGCGGGTTGCACATCGCGGCTCTCCTAAAGGCCATGGGGCTGCTCGGACTACCGTGGAGCGTACTGAAGGGACTTGTCCCCTCGAGAGCCAACGCCGCTCCGAGACGCAAAGGTAGCCGCAAAGGCGCAAAGCGCAAGTCGAGCCAAGCGAGCGGCACAATGAGGAGGGAGCTTGCCGCTCTGCAGAGGCGGGTTGCGGTGCTTGAGGAGACGGTGGCTGATTTGCTATCCGACGGCGCGAGTTTTTTTATTTTGCGGGATGTGTCCAGTCCTTGTCTCAGACGACGCGGCTGCGATCGATAGCGCCACCCATGCAATCGCTCCTCTCCCTCAACGGGCGGGCCCACCGAGAGCGCTTCCCGAAAGGAATCGAGGCGCCGGATCGCGACTACCATCGCGCGTTCGAGAGCGGCGGCGATACCGTTCTCTCGTGGAGCCCGACAGGGTACCACCGCATCCGCAGCCACGACTTTCGCCAGCGGACGTTCGAGGTCGAGCCGCGCCATGAGGCTCTCGAGGGCAAAGTCGGCGTCAACTTCAACATCGAAACCGTCTCCGAGGCGCTTGCGGAAGACCGCAACATGCCGAGGCTCGACGCTGAGGAGTACCGCAGCGGCCTCTGCGTCGGCGCGCGTGCCGCCTACCAGGAGGAGAGCAAGCGCGGCGAGCGCTCGCAGCGGTTCTCCGCGACGGAGGACATTCGCGTCGAGCAGGCCTCGCGGCAGCCCGAGGGGCTCGTCCACAGCGGCGGGCACGGCTTCCTCGCCGCCGCCATGACCGCCTTCGCCCGGCACCTCCCGCTCACCCTCTCTCCGGACGCCGTGTGGGCGCAGATCGCATGGGGCTTCGCTAAGCATGTGGACAACCATGCCGACGCGCTCCGGAGCAACTTCGTCCAGCACGAGGGAAAGAAGAGGCTCCTTGTTGTCACCTCGCCCTCCTTCCGCCTCGGCCTCGGCGAGTCCTTCGAGGCCTCCTCGCCGCCTGAACGGTGGGAGCACGAAATCTTCCCCAAGTTCAGCACGCAGATTGGCGAGCACATCGGCGATGAGACACACCACGCGATCGCCGGCGACTTCTCGACGACCAACGCCGGCGCGCGCGCGGCCTTTGAGGTGACGCTTATGGCGGCGATGAAGAACTACTTCTCCTTCGGTTGCAGGACCATGTGCGGCATCCCCTCCATCACGCTCACCGGGACGCTCGAGGACTGGCAGCAGCTCCGTGCGCGCGCCGAGGCGCTTGGGGAGAAGATGATGCCGGAGTTCCGCGACAAGTGGATGGCGTGCCTGCTCCCGGTCCTCGATGAGTTCGTCAACAGCTACCGCGGCGAGGTCAACTTTTCGTTCTGGCAGACGATGGTGAAGCTGCGGAGCACCGGCGGTGGCTCGGGCTCGCACTCTTTCATCAGCGGCTGGATCAGCATCCTCTATCCCTACCTCGCGAATGGCCAAGCCAACATTCTCCGGCCGTGGGCGGAGATGTTTTTCCACGGCCCTGAATCGTCCGATTTCCCGGCGACGACCTCGAGCGTGCCGTGCGACTGGGAGTACCACGGAACACAGTACGACCTTCACTTCCACGCCGGAATCATCGGCTTCACGCAGGACAGCGACACTGGCTCGCTCGAGCCGGTTCTCGGCTGGTCGGCTACGCACGATCCGAATTCGGATCCCGAATCGCGCCTCGCCTATCTTGAGCGCGAGATCGTCGAGATCCGCAAGGGCCACCCGGCTGCCGAAACCAAGGACGGCGAGGAGGAGGGCGAGGAGGAGGGCGAGGAGGAGGGCGACCGGAACGCAGCGGTGCGCATTCGCACGATGCAGCGCGAGGTTAAGCAGCTGAAGCGCGCGCTGAAATCGACTGCGGACTCCTGACTTGCTGTATGCTGACCCCCCTCCCCTGGTGCGACGGCACGAAGATCTGGAGAAAGAAAGGACTTGCCGCATCATCATGTGACCAGAGTTTATGTATAAAAGCTTGTGCTGTGATCGAGCACTTCCCGAACCGCCGCCAAGTGTATCGTCAAACTATGTACCACCGCGTGCATGATGACAGGGAGGTGGGGCGCCTCCTCCTGTGGTTCCCAGGCGCCCTCAAATGGATGACGTGCGTCCTCGTGACGGACGATCCAGCAGACGCGCCCTTCGGCCTTAGCGCGGAGCTCGACCATGTGACGGTGGTCGAGGTTGGCTACAACGGCCGCCTGTCCCGAGCCTGGCCATCCTGTAGATACCTGGTACAAAAAGAAATACCGGAGCCCAGCGCCGAGAGGTTCTCCGATCTTGCCCGCCTCTTTTCATTGTTAGTGCCCGCCGGTGGATGCTCCATCGATGAGAGGCCCCGTGCGCAACCCTCCCCTGCCTACGCGGACCGCTCCGTGAAGAGCCATCCCCTGCCGACCCCCCCCCCCCCCCCCCCCCACCACCACCACCACACACCACACACACCTACACACACCTCCCCAACCCTCCCCGGTCCGCGCGCCTGGCTGAGGCGGCATGTCTTCGCACCGCAGGGCGACTGCGCATAGGAAAGCACCATGCCGCCATCGATCTTCCTCATCCTCTCACTACTGCTCGCGTCCACCAGCGGACAAGCACCTACTCCGGGGTCGTCGGTGCCCGGCTCGTCTGCGCCCGGCTCATCGGCCACTGCCCCCGGACCTGCGCCTCTGTATAACTTTGTACCATACAATGTATGGTACCGGAGAATGTATGGTAGCGGACAAGCACCGGTGCCCTCGCCCGAGCCGGTTGCTGGGGCCGTCACCGCGGCCGAGGAAGCTCAGTACTTCGACACCAGCGGACAAGCACCGGTACCCTCGCCCGAGCCGGTTGCTCAGTACGTCGACACTAGCGGACAAGCACCGGTACCCTCGCCCGAGCCGGTCGCTCAGGGGGCAGCCAACGGCGATCCCCACCTGATGCTGGCTCACGGAGGCAAGGCGGACTTCCGCGGCACCGACAAGGGCATCTACAACTTCCTCTCGGCCAAGAACCTCTCGCTCAACGTGATGACAGAGTTGGCCGACTTTTACCTGCACGACACGGACCACCCTCGCCACAAGCTCGTGCACGGCTCCTTCCTCACGCAGGCGCACGTCGTTGCGTTGACCGGCGGCGGGCGCACTGTACACGCTTCGTACTGGGCGAGCAAGATCGGTCCGCTCAACATCGGGTGGATCAACGCGACCATCGACAACCAGCAGGCATTCTCGCTCGGGCCGCACACGACCAAGGTGGTCGACGACGTCTCGCTGCACATGGACTACTCCTCGCTGCATGTCACCACTGGCGAGTGGGATCTGGCGGTCACGCCGCAGGCCGTCGAACGCTCGGTGGCGGGGCCCGTGCGGCGCATCGATGTGCAGATGACGCCGCGCGTCGCCGAATCCAAGTTCTCCGTGCCGCCCCACGGCGTGATTGGCCAGTCGTGGGACGGCGACAACAAGGCCGTCTTCGGCGATGAGGACGAGTTCCCTGTGCGCGGCGAGTACACGACGAGCGCGATGGCCGAGGGGGCTATCGAAGGCGTGCCGACCGACTACCTGATGTCCTCACCCTACGCCACCGACTTCAAGTATTCGCGCTTTAGCCTCGCCCATGCCTCCCCGCGCGACGTGTCCAAGCTGACCGGCCGCGTTTGGGCAGCTGTGCCTCTGGCTGGTAACGGTGCCGGCGTCATGGAGAAGGAGATGGAGTTGTCGGCAGGGCAGGTTGCCTGAGCGCTGAGGGACTAGCTGCGCGTGTACGTGACCCCCCTGTGAGCTGTGTGGCTCCTGTGTCGTGTGTGGCCTGTCCGCCCCGACCCCTGTAGCCCTGACTACAGCCTGACACCCCCTGCCCCTCGGCCTCGCCGCGCTCCGCCTCCGGCTCTGGCTGGGGGCCGCGGATAGCGGATAAACCCAATCAAAACACGCAACAAAGGCCATGCCACACGTGAACAAAGCCGTGAAAAACATAGCAGACACACATGAACAACATGTACATGCACACACGCATATCTCTCCGCCACGCATTCCGCATCAGCGGGTCGTATATGCCCGCAAAGGCGTCCGTGCCTCCCGCGAGCACCCTCAGCACCCCTCCTCCTCGGGCCGAGCGTTTTTGATCTCTGGGTGAGTGGGCGCCCGCCCGCCGCCGGCTGAGGGGGTCGGCCCCCCTAGACTGAAAACAAAAACAAAATCGAGAAGCAGTCAAAAACAGCCTGCGAGAGCGGCGCTGCGCGCCGCCTACTTCGTGCGGGTCGTGAGTAACCCCAAGCGGCATCCCAAAACGTGTAACAGCCGAGACCATCAGATAGGCGGATGGGCGCACGCACCCGCGCAGCGCCGCAAAGAAGCTGGCGACGGCAATGCTTCATGATGAAGGAGCTCAACCGGTTCGAGGACGAGACGACATCGAGGATGTCATGTTGCGCGACGGCGTCATCCATTTCGTCAAGCCACATTTCATCGTGACCGTCGCCACCCTCGCCGCCGTCTCGCCTACGTCGCCGCCGTCGCCATCATGGGCCTCGCTGCCGAGACGGTGCTGTTGCATCTGACTCAACTCTCCCACCCCCCCTGGCTCCTATGCCGACGTGTTCCGTGCTCCCCCGTCCGCCGATGTCTCTGCTGTGCCGCCCGGCGGAGCTCTGCGGCGGGCCCTCCTCGCCGCCTTCGCTGCCGCTGCATCGCTGTCGGCTCGTCATTTCTGTCTACGGTCATTGGGGGCTGCCATCGGGAAAGGAGCGAGGAGCGCGGTGTCCTCGGGCGTGGGGGCGCCCTCGTCCCAGCGGGCAAGCGCTCCCTCAACGGCGCGCTGGCTCACCGTCAGGGCCACGCCCTCAGACGCCTTCCGCCGGAGCATGCTGCGGAGCGCCTCCCCAGCGTTGGACCGGATGGTGCCGCCCGGATGGGCTCGCTTGGCCGGCGGCCGGCGCGCGGACTCTCCGCGAAGGGGCCGGCTGGGCAAGTCGGGCGGGCCAGGCCTGATCGGGGTCGCGGGCAGCGACGAGTCCTCCCCCGCGGTCGGCGCGTCCCATTCCTCCGCCTCCGTCGCGGTAGAGTGCGACGCGGCGGGCACGAGCCAGAGGTCGAGGCCTTGGGTCGTAACTCCAGCCGACGCGTCACCCCCAAGCAGGTCGACTGGAGCGGGTGCGGGTGAGTCGACGACGCGCAGGATCGCCGTGTAGTGCTGTTGAACCCAGAGGGCAAGCACGACGCGGGCGGTGGCAGCGCACGGGGGCGTGGGCCGGATGACGCCGCCCCGTGCCCGTGCGCCGTCGGCGGTCACCGCCCGGTACTCGATTTCGACCTCCTTGAGGTGGGCACACAGCCTCAAGAAAGGCTCGTCGATCCAGGTAGCCGGGCGAGCCATGAGCTCGACCCATGAGTCCGCCGAGGCAGGTAAGCCGCACCTGGCATGCGCCGGCCAGGCCCGCATCGACTCCGTAAGGTGGGTGGCGAGGCTGGCGCCCGCGCCGTCCACGTCGCCGGCGCCACCGCAGGTGACCTCGGTCAGGGTGAGCGGAGGGCAGGTGGCGAGGCACTGGCGGGCATGCGCGATGACCCGGCAGCGGTGAAGACTCACCGCCGCCTCGACGAGGTCGATGGCGGTCTTCGCTCCGAGGCCGAACACCTTGCCGAGCTGCCGCTTCTTGGGCGCCGAAGCCATCGAGCGACCAGCCTCGTTTTTGAGGCGCAGCGCGTTGTCCGAGCCGGTGGGCGGACTGTTCACAGCCAGAGCTGTGAAGAGGCGCTGCTCGCACTCGCGGCGCTGCGCAAGCCGGTGGGCGCGGCCACCGGCCGCTCTCGAACTTGGCCAGCGCCTCGCAGCTGCCCGAGGAGAGGATCTGGTACGCCTGCGGCAGAGCCCGAGGTGGACTCGGGATGGATCGAGATGGATAGCGCCGGAGAGAGCGGGTCTAGTGCTGCAGCCGTGCGCCGTATGGTAGAGAGGAGCGGGATCGGTGCTGCAGACACGTGTGCCTGCTGCGCGCGAAACGGGCCGAAGAAGGGGAGCGAGGCGGCGGCCCGAGCGACAAATCCACTTTTACCGAGGGGCATCCACTGCGAGAGCGGGAAGGGCACGCCAGCGGCCACCGCGGCGGCGCGGGAGTAGAGCAGCGCCTCCGAATTGAAGTGCCTCTCCTCACTCGCATCGTCAACGTCATATCGCACTGGACCGATACCTACACTTACATGACCGACACATCATGACCCAGAGATTCGTTTTTATGGATTTGGGGGATTTGGGGATTGGGGTGCGCTTTAATGTTTGAACTTTGAAGGTGTGGTGTACATGTAATAAAAGGTAGCTCGGGCACACGTTTTGTGAACAGAGTAAAAGAGAGTTAAAACTAAAAAAAAACGCGCTATACTCTACGTACAAAATGCTATGACTCCTCCGGGGCACCTGTCTGCGGTCCCCCAAACAGCATCGCGATCAGCCGGTCCACCTGTTGCAGAAGCCCGCCCTCAGCGGCGACCCCTGTGCTCTCGTTCGCCGCCGCCACCGCCGCAGAGAGCGAGGAGCGCGCGTCCAGGCCCAAATGCGCACAGATCCGCGAGACCTTCTGCGGCAGCGTGGCGCGGCAGGGGCTGCCAACGTCTCCTCCCACAGCGTTGTTTGCGGCTGTCGGTGGCGAGGCGGCCGGTGGGGGTCCTAGCTCGAGCGCCGCGAGTCGCACGGTGAGCGCCTCCTCGCGTGCCGTCGCCTCTTCCGCCTCTGACCTCGCCGCCTCCTCCCGCCCCCTCGCCTCCTCCTCCCTCGCCCTTGCTGCCTCCGCCTCCAGCCTCGCCTGTTCCGCCTCTGACCCCGCCGTCGCCTCGCGAACTCTCGCCACAGCTGCGTCTGACCTAGCCTGGGAGAGTGCCTGCTCGATCGCCAACCGCGTGCTGGACTGCTCAGCCTGCGTCGTCCTCAGCGGTGCCGCGGCCCGCGCCGCCTCCTCCTGCCGCGCCTGCGCCTCCATCTCGTCCACCAGCGCTTGCCGCACCGCTCGCTTCCGCTCCTCCTCCGCCGCTCGCGCCGCCTGCTGTCGCCTGCCGCGAGCCTCGCTCTCCGCCGCAGCCGCGGCCGCCGCCTCAGCCCTAGCCTCCCTCTCCAAGCGCTCCTCCCTCTCCCGCCGCGCCGCCTCGAGCAGCCTCGCCTGCCTCTCTTGCCGCGCCGCCCGCTCCGACTCCTCCGCCCGTCGCGCCTCCTCGGCTGGCGTCACGCGCTCCTCCTCGTCGCTCTCTGAAGCCGACTCGCGCGCTGGCGCCGCCCTAGAGGTGGAGTCGCTGCAGTCGGCCGATCCCTCTGCTCCTTCGGTTGTGCTGCTCCTCGACCCGCGAAAGCCACTCTGCTTCTTCCTCCTCCTCCTTCCCGCCTCCTGCAGGGGAGGCTGCGCCTTGGCCGCTGCTTCCTCCTCCAGGAGCTCCGCCGCCAGCTGCTGCCGCCGCTCCGCCTCCGCTGCGTTGTCCTCTGCCGCCCGCGACGCCGCCGCCGCTGCAGCCCGCTCCTGCTCCTCCCTGCGCGCGGCAAGCGCTCGGCGCGCTCGCAGTACATTCTCGGGCACGGAGGACACGGCGCACGGATCGTCGCGGCTCAGGGAGGCGATGTTGACCGATTGGGAGCTTCTGTTCCCTGGAAACTGCAGCTTCAGGCCATTGCCTTGGTGCTTGTCGGTCGCTGGGCCGACGACCGCGCCCTGCTGGCCGTACATGAGCTTGTTTCCAGATTTAAACGACTTGTTCACGCCCGTGTAGTACAGCCGGTCGCCAAGCCTGTGACCGCCCGGCAGAGGCGGCGGCTTCTCGCGGCTAAGCCGGGGCAGAGAGCAGTTTATGGCGACTTTGTTCCCTGGAAACTGCATCTTCAGGCCATTGCCTTGGTGCGCTGCCGTGGTCGCAGGGCCGACGACCTCGCCCGACTGGCCGTGCGTGAGCTTATCGCCACTCTCAAACGACTGGCTCGGTCCCGTGAAGTACAGCTGTTCGCCGGTCTCGTGATCGCCCGGCAGAGGCGGCGGCTTCTCGCGGCTGAGCCAGGGCAGATAGCAGTTTATGGGGCCCGTGTTTCCTGTAAACAGCAGCTTCAGGCCATTGCCTTGGTGCTCGCCGGTCGCAGGGCCGACGACCTCGCCCTGCTGGCCGTGCGCGAGCGTGTTTGCAGATTTAAACGACTGGCTCGGTCCCGTCCAGTACAGCTGTTCGCCAAGGTCGTGATCGCCCGGCAGAGGCGGCGGCCGCTCGCGTCTGAGGTTTGACAGAGAGCAGTTTATGGAGACTTTGTTCCCTGGAAACTGCATCTTCAGGCCATTACCTTGGTGCTCGCCGGTCGCAGGGCCGACGACCTCGCCCTGCTTGCCGTGCGTGAGCTTGTCGCCATCCTCAAACGAATGGTTTGGGCCCGTAAAATACAGCTGTTCGCCAAGGTCGTGGCCGCCCGGCAAGGCTGACCGCGCGCCGCAGGCCATTTTCGGGTCAACCCTCGGCGTTCTGGCGGCGGCAAAAGGGCGCGCCCCGAGCAAAAAAGTACGAGCTGCAGGTGTAGGTTATTTTTGCTTGGGCGGCACTCATGCTGAAATTCTGGAAAAACCCGGCCGGCCCCTGCGGTGCCCCTACCTACCTACCTACCTACCTACCCTACTTATGGGAAACTAAAAAAGAAATCGCTCGAGGGGTGAAGGTGGGGTACCACATACCAACTAAAGTGATGGTTGGTGGTACTCTCCTGCATCCACAGTCCTTCTTGTGACATGGCAGGCCACTCTCAAGCCCTACAAGCATCAGATCACCCATTTGGGGAGGGTTGACATCGTGATTTTGGCGGAAGATTTCTTTTTCTGCTGTGAAAATTCCGGCGTGAAGAGAGGGAAAAACCCAACGGGAGGGCCCAGACCTACCCTACCTACCCCGGCATGAGTGCCGCCCAAGCAAAAATAACCTACACCTGCGAGCTGGCCAGGGCCCCGGGGGGGGCTTGGGGTCAGCTGTCGGAGGAGGCGAGAGACGAGCTGACGCGGCCTCTGCGAGTAGAGTCGGGACGTACGGACGAGCCGAGGACGATAGAGAGACCGCGGGGGCGGGCGCGAGCCCTCGACCGAAGAGAGCTAGCCCCACTTCCCGGGGAGGGGCGGCGTGGCGATCCAATGCCGCCGCCCTCGCCCGAGGAGTCGGGAATGGGACCACCACGAGCGAAATGATGACTACTAGAGAGCCGGTAGTGCGTGTACACGAGCCTCCATCAATCGGTAAAACAAATCCCAAGGCGTGTCTCGCTCCGCCGTTGATATACCAAGGGCATACGGGATTAGACACGGGAGGGTGTGCGACACATTCCGACATATCTCGCACTACGAGGCGAACCCTCTCCGCTCGAGCCACCCCGGCGGCTGGTTGGGGGCAGTGCTGATCCAGAGCGACAAAGCGTACCTCGGCTCGCTCGCAGGCATCACTTCATGCGGCACGCGATGCGCCCAGAATAGGACGAGCGTGCCCCGCCTCGGCTCGACCTCGACCGCGTCGCCCTTGCCGAGGTCGCCGTACACGCGCAGGGCCCCGCCGTGCGAGGGCGTCCAGCCGCCGTTGAGGTAGAGCACGGCCGTCACCGCGCGCGTGTCGGCCGCCTCGGGCGAGTTGTCCACGTGCCTCTGAAAGCGCGCACCGCCGCCTGGGTAGCAGGCGAGCATGGCCAGCGGAAGGCTCGTCGCCGGCTCGAGCAGAAGCTTCGGAGCGGTGCCGGCGGCGGGGTTGGCGCCCGGAGGGCACTCTGCGCACGCCCCACGCACCGCCTCGAGGAGCGTGCCTATGGTCGCGCGACGAAGAGCCGCGCTCACGGGCGCCGCCTCTCATCGCAGGGTGCTCCGTCACGCAGCGAAGAGCTCTCTCGACGAATCTCGAGGGCGAGTCTCGGCTACCCCCCACCGCGCAGCCACTGAGTGAGAGCGGCACAAGCGGGCGCCGACCCATCCGTCCCATCGAGCCACTGGACGACGTCGCCGCGCGCCGCGGCGTCGCGGTGGCGAGCGGCCCCCGAGCCCGCCCGCTTGATGGTCGACGGTTGCATCCTCCCTGCCGCCTGCAGCAGCCTCGCCTCCTCCTCGGCGGCGGCGAGCAGAGCGTCGCCCAGGACGGGCGCCTCGCTCACCGCGTAGCCATGGCGGAGCAGCGCGCCGACGAGACGGGCAAGCTCGGCGTGCCGCTGGGTGCCAGCCTCGCCCGTGCGCGCGAGGAAGCCATCCGCGCCGCCGCCGGGCGACGGTGATGAGAGCGGCGGCTCCACGGTGCAGAGCAGCCGCTGCCGGGCTGCCGCAGGCAGGGCGGCGGCACTGTCCAGGCTGAGAATGAGGCGCCGCACCGCGCGAAACTCAACCAGGTAGTCGCGCGCGGCCGCGACGGCGATCTCTGCCAGGCGACGCGCCTCCTCGGGGCGCGTGGCGAGGTGCGCACCGACGCGGTGGAGCGACACAGCCACCACGACGAGATGGATTGGACGGACCCCACCATCGCCGTGCACCTCCTGCCTCGCGCCGCCCGTCGTGCACCTCATGCCGCGCGCGACGACAGCGTAGCTGGCAAGCACAGTGCGCAGGATCCGCACCGCGTCATACGGGTCCATGCGGCTGGAGACGGCCGCCTGGAGGTGGTCGCACACGCCGTCATACGGAGACTCTGGCCGCGGAAGAGCGTGGACTCTGGGCTGCGGTCGCCGAGAGCGCCAGGAGTGCGAAGCGGGCAGCGCGCGCGACGTGGAGTGGGTTCCAGTCGAGACGAAAAACATTGTCTCGCGCGCGGCAGATAGATCTATCGCGGCCTTCAGCTCTCGGAGCAAAGATGAAGCCCTAGTTCGAGGGCGCCGTCGTGCCGGATGCGGGGGGCGCACTGGCGTTTGCTTCGTTGGTGCTATGCCGCCGGCTCGTTTTCTTTTTCACAGACAAGAATCTGAGAGGTTGAGGTGCACACAATTGACAGTTTCTCCCGCAGCCTCACCACCGAAGATAGCAATCACAATATTACACAACCCCTGCGGACGAGTACGGGAGTACCACTGCTAAAGAGAAAAGAGTACCCGGGGCTCGCATCCCAGTGGGGGCCCGGGAACATCTTTAGCTTGTGAGCCAGGAATATAAGGGTGCGCAACCCAGTAAGCTAAAGTACGTACAAGAGGGAGAAGCGACGGACACTGTGGCGATTGTTTGTGGTCGAGCAGCGGCTATGATCCATCCAGCGGCTCGAGCAGGAGGCGGCCGAGTCCCCCCTCCCGTTGGAGCCGGAGCACTCGCCCGGAGGCGGTGTGCGTGTCTGGCGCGCCGCGCCGCCGGCTGCCCAAATCCTACATGCACATGTAGCGGTCGCAGATGAGAGTGGGGTGAGCGCACGCAGCCGGCCGACACCCTATGCGAACGGCAACCACCTCTGCGACAGCGGCGAGCAAGTCGGCCCCTAGTGCCTCGCAAACGCGACGGCTCTCCTCGTCGGACAGCAGCGACAGGTCGGTCGCCCGCAGCGGCGCCTGCAGCAGAGTCGTCCGCACTCTCACACCAGAGGAGCTGGGGGCGATGCCGCGGCGGGTTGCGGCGCCGCGGCGTCTGCCAGTCGAGCGGCCCTCGGCCACTGGTGCAGCGAGTCGGATCGTGAGACAGCGAGCTGGTAGAGCAAGAAACTCGCGAGCGCCTCGTCGTCCCCGCGATCGGCGAGCAGGCCCGACGCGCCGAGCCTCAGTGCCGTCAGCCAGCCCGCCTCGCGGCGCGAGAGGAGGGGCCAAACGTGGGCTGGGGAAGTGGCTAGCGTGGGCGGACTCGCTCGCTTCTTTCAAGGGCGACTCGGACGACGGCGGCGGCCGTCCGCGGGCGGTGTCCTATAGTGAACGCCATCTTCTCCTCCTCTCACCTCGAGGCGCGGCTGCAGAACGCCCGGAGTGTCGAGCAGCCAGACGGCGGGGTCCCAAGACACCTGACGCCGCGGGCCGCGAGACGAGTGGCGCCACAAGGCCACACCCCGGCGGGTAGGGGGTGGGTGCAGCGGAGACCGCACTGCGTTGGGCAGCGCGGCGCTGAGGCTGAGCGGCGTGGGGTGGCAGCGGGGTGGGGTATGGCAGCACTTGAAACCCCGAGAGCGATCTCGTCACTCCGGGCGTCGGGCCCGTTCTTGCCGGGCGTCTCGATCGTCTTCGGCGGTCGCGCGCCCCGCCCTTCTCGGCGTGCGCACGGCGCAGCGCGTTGATGAGGGAAGACTTGCCCGTGTTTGGCGCGCCAACAACCATCAAGATCAGCGGGAGGGCGCCGCCGCCGCCGCTAAAGCGCGGTGGACTCCCGCCACTGAGCCTGGCCGCACGGCCAGACCCGTGGCTGCTCGCGCCGCTGTCCGAGGCTGAAGCGGCGGCGCGCGGGAGCGGCGCGAGCCTCGGGGAACGGCCGGTGATTGCCCGCAGCGCATCCTCGAGGAGGTCGAGCACGCCCACGCCGCTCCGGGTTGAGATGAGCCGCGCCCGGCTGCCAAGTCGGCTCGCGATGGCCTTCCCGTGCTCGGGCGTGACGAGGTCCGCCTTGTTGACAGCGATCAGCTTGCGATCGGCGCGGCCGGTGTCACGCAGCAGCTGCTCTAGATGCGCTGCTGCCGACGACAGCGGCACACGTGCGTCACGAACCTCGATCACAAAGTCCACTTTGGCGAGCCGCTCGGCGACCTGACGAGTGGCCTTGGCCATGTGGCCTGGGAACCAGCCTGCAGCGGACGCCCAGGCCACCATTTTTGCCGCGCGTCTTTCTTTTTACCTGGACAGAGGGCCCACAGCACACACACCAAGAGTACATGTGCTGCACTGGACATCAGAGGGCCAAGGGTTGGATCAAGCAGTGGGAAGGGACCGAGCAGAGACCTACACACCTCCACGCGCTCCGCACCGCCGCGCCGATCTTCGGGCGGGCGGCGCGCATGCGCACCCAGGCCGCTCGCGCGCCGTCGCGCAGAGTCGCGCGTTGCTGACGCAAGAGGCCGATCGCAGGAGTAGCCGCAGGCCCGGCATGGCCGGTCCTGTCGTGGCGTGAGCCTTGAACCCTTGATGACGCTGCGACTGCGACACCGCGTGCAAGCACGAGCCCAGGATCGTGCGTGAGCACGCTCGCAAGAGGCGGACGGTATGGCAAGGCCAGCTAATCATGGGACCGGTGAAGGTGTAGTACTATACCAACTAAAGTGATGGTTGGTGGTACTCTCCTACAACCACAGTCCTTCCCCTGAGACATGGGGCAGGCCTCTCTCAAGCCCTATAAGCACCAGATCACCCACTTGGGGAGGGCTGACATCGTGATTCCCGCGGAAAATTTCTTTTTATGCTGTGAAAATTCCAGCGTGAAGAGAGGGGGAACCCCGAGGGGAGGGCCCAGACCTACCCTAGAACCTACCCCGTCATGAGGCGTGTCCTCCGGCCAAGCAAAAATAAACGAAACCTGCGTCAGGAGCTCATCCGTTTACTCTCCCCCGACAATCATCGAGGGAAGAGAGCAGGAAATCCACTAGACCAATTCAATCATCTAAGGACTACAGTGTCAGAGCTACATGTACAATGTACACTGAAAGCTATCTGTGGCTCCGGCTCAGGTCGTGGGGCATAGCTCGGGTGTAAACGGGGTCTGGGCAGCGGCCCGCCGCAGGCGCCGCCGGAGGCTGGCCCGCCGCAGGCGCCGATTTTTTTGGCGTTTACCGTTTTTTGCTCAAAATTGAGATATTTCTCATCAAATTCTCATCAAAATCGAGCTCGCTACGAGCTCTCTAACTGCACAGCACCTCCTCGTTGAGCCTAGCGGCGCCCGTATCGCCCACGCCAACATTATCTTCTTCTTCTTGCCCTTCTTGCCCTGGGCCCTTGCTGCACTTAGCCGCTCAACCTCCGCCAGCATGAGCAGCTCCTTGGCATGCCGCGCCGCCTCCATCTGCTTTGCTTCCCACGCTGCCGCTTCCTCTAAAGCAGCGCCGCCACTAAGCGGCGCACCCAAGTTCTCGCATTGTTTGCATGAGCACGTGTCCTGCTTGGCGCGGCGCACAATCCGCGCGCGGCGAGTGAGGTGCGTGAGAGCAGAAGACTGACAGCAGGAGCTGCAGGAGCTGCAGGAGCTGCGCGGGTCGGATGGGCGGTGACGCCGTCGAGCGACGGCGCAAAGGCCAATCGCTGCTGCTGCGCCAACGAGAGCGGCGACACGAGGCTGCTGGCAGCTGGCAGAGCGAATCGCGATTCCGGCGGCCGCCGTCAGCCCGCCGACACCGACGGCCTGGCTGAGGTCAAACTCCTCCACACGTCGGACCAGCCATGCGTCGGCCACGGCGACGAGACGTCTGTATGCAGACAGCCCGACACCCGGGCGATAGAACATGCCAGCTGGGCTCTTCCAGGGCTCTCGTGGCCCGTGGCGCGAAACCCAGGTGAAGAGGGCGGGCTGCGGCGGGCGCAATAACTATTCACAGCTTATGAAAACCGGAAACACTAGAGTCTGCACAAGAGTTCGAGTGGTCTTCGTGCTCAGAAGGATCAAGAGAACTCTATTCACACCCTTTGTGCGTTGAAGACCACAGGCAATGCCCGTTTACACCCAACCGACGAGTCGCTGGGCCCTCTGACCTGAGCCGGAGCCTGTCGGTCATGGGCCGCTGCACTTGCTCTTTCGTCTGAGTGAGTTTGGTCATCCGCGTCACTTTGATCTCAGTTCTTGTTGCTCGCGATGCCCCGTCGCGCTACACTGTCGGCCTCACGCAGGATCAGGCAGACGCAGAGTTGCGTGCGAGCCGATCAACAGCGTGCGAGAGCCGTGTCTCGGGGTCACCCTTGTCGTTGTAGTCAAACACTGCGGTGACCACCACGATGGCGCCGGCGATGATGGAGAGCCCCCATGGCCCGTCGAGGAGGGCGGCGTTGAGGGCCGTCGTGAGGACGATTGCGCCTGACGTCGCGATGGTCTTCAGGATCGAGTCGGCGTACTTGATGCTCAGCGCGACCAGCACGCCACCAGCGGCTCCGATCGCCGCGCAGGCCGCCGCCATCGGCGTCCAGCCGCCGAACGGATCGCCAGGTCGGTCGTGCAGCATGATGGGCGTGTAGATGAGGATGGACCAAAACGCGAGCTGGAGTCGGGCGATGGAAGGGAGGGGCTGGCGAGCGTCGGGGGCAGTAGAGAACGGGCGGTAAGAGGACGGTCGGAGAGCGTCGGGGCAGAGGAGAGAGCGAGTGGCATTTACCTGGAAGTTGCGGTCCCACACGCTGTACACCTCGGTCTTGCTCTTGAGCACCTTCTCAAAGTAAATTGAGACAAAGCCGGAGAGCAGCACCTCGCACCCAACCGCCGCCACTCCGACTCCAAAGTCGGACATCGCCTTGCCCTGCGTGCTGTCCGTCTTTTTCGGCATCGCCTCGTGCGAGAGCAGCACAACCCCTGTGGTGAGCAGCGTCAGCGCGCGCCACTTGCGCACGTGCAGCCGGCGTTGCAAGATGAGCACCGAGAAGACCGCCGTCGACAGCACCTTCATCTGCGCCAGCACGGCAAAGGTCGCCGCGTCGAGGTATTGCAGGGCAACAAAGCCGAGGATGTTCATTGCCAGGTAGATGGCGGCGGGGACCAGCATCGTCATAGAGTGCCGGGCGAGAAAGGCGCACTTCGAGAGCAGAGGCCCAGCGGGCACGTCAGAGGGCGCCTCTGAGTACGCAATCTTCCAGCACGAGAGGGCGCCTTTGGCCAGCTCCATCACGATGAGCGCCGACGAAGCCGAGTATTTCTCCTGGAGCGTGCCACGCGAGTAGCGGCGAGCGAGGGAGTAGGCGGTGTTCTGCAGCACGACACCAACGAGCACAAGCAGTCTGATGCCGCCCAGACTACCTGCTGTGGCAAAGCGCTGGCAGACGCTCGTGCTTGCAGAGGGCACGCCATTGCACGGGGCTGCCCGCCGCATTGCCAGTGGTGACCCATCATCGTCGCCTTCCTCCAGGTCGTCTAGGGAAGCACCCACCTTCGTGTACGACATTCCTTTGGACATCTGGGCGGCGCTGCCTCGGCCGTCTCAGTGGCTGCCAGCGCAAGCAGCGGAACGGTGGACGGGACGTGCGGAGATCGCGTGCTCGGTCTTTCTTTTTCAGTGTATGTAGCTCTTTCGAACATACCCGTAGGTGAACTGCTGACAGGGTTTGCGATGAGGACGATCCGAACGTTTTTCCATCAGCCGGGGGTTGGTTCGGGTTGAGAGAGAGAGAGAGATCTTTCTTGGGGTTGAGAGAGAGAGAGAGATTTTTAACAATTTTGTTTTGGGTTGATGGCAAAACACGGATGAAAAACAAATCCAGGCCGCCGCTGATATGCATCAGTCATCGCCACAGCGCGCTTACTCGGAGGGCTAAAAAAGAACAAATTCATGGCACAAAGAAAAAAGAAAAGAACCTCCCCGTGCGAGTTGGCTCAAAATTGTGCTTGTGGCTCAAAGAAGAAATAGCCGGCGCTGACCGTTTCGCGGCGCTGCCAACTGCAATGTTGGCGAGACAGCTCGCCGCCCGTGAGCGCGAGGAGCGCACCCAGGCGCTGCAGAAGCATCTCGAGACGTCCAAGGCGTATGCCGAGCGCATCGGGAGCGAAGAGCGCGCGGGCAGCAAACGAAGAAGTGCTGCGCAGCGGCAATCCGAGGCGGAGGAGGCGTCAACGTGCCGCATTCTTTCAGCACAAGAGGCGGCTAGGCGCGAGGCGGAGCAGCGGAGGCACGACGGCGCACTGGCCGCGGCAGTCTCGGCGCACAAGGCCGAATCGCTCCGCGAGCAGAAGAATGTGGAGCGCATAATTGCCGGCTCTGAGGAGCTGCGCGAGCTGGAGGCGAGGCTTCGCGCGGCGTACGTGAACAAGGAGCGCCACGTGCAGCTCGCCGAGAGCGCGGCGATGGCGGCCGAGACGGACGCGAGAGAGGCGCAGATCGCCGGCGCCATGGAGGCGGAGCGGCAGCGTGGGTTGCAGGCCGAGGCGTACCGCGAGTTTTTGCGGCTCGAGGATGGCAAATTGATAAAGGTGGGCCTCGACGCGCAGATCAAGGACAAGGAGCGACTCAAGGCCGAGGCCTACCAGGAGTTCCTCAAGGAGAAGGAGCAGGTCGACGAAGTAGTGCGCAAGATTGCCGCAGAGGAGGCGGCGGAGGCGGCCGCGCGCGAGGCCAAGGAGGCGGAGACACGGCGGTACATCGACGAGTTCATCTCGCAGCGTGAGCGGTTCAAGGCGGAGCGGGTGGCCGAACTGGAGCGCGAGAACGATGAGATTCGTCGGTACGCGGCCGCCGTCATGCAGCGGGAGATTGAACAGCGCGCCGCGGCTCAGACGTCGCAGAACGCGCGTGACGCGGCGTTCGAAGCCATCACCAAGGGCATGGCTGCAGAGAGTGCCAAACGGCTGGAGGAGGAGCAGCTTCGCAACGAGCTGCTCGAGGCGGAGGCGGAGGAAGAGGCGGCGCGGCGCGAGGCGGACGCGAAGGAGCGTGCGCTGCGGCAGCGGCTGGACATTGCGCTGGCCAATGAATACCAGCGGGAGCTCAAGCGGCTTGCGCGCGAAGAGGAGAAGAAGGCAGAGGACGCGCTGCGCACGTCGATGCTCGAGCGCTTCGCCGCCGAGGACCGCATCGACCAGATGAATGCGCAGAAGCGGCGGATGAAGCAGCTCGAGCACCGGCGCGAGGTGGAGCGCCTCCTTGAGCAGCGGCGAGAGGCGTTCGAGGCTGCGCGCGCCGCAGAGGTGGAGGCGGCGATGGGCGACAGCAAGGCAGATCGCCCCCCCCCCCCTTCCCCCGCCCGGCCGTCGCTTGCGCGCGAGGGCTCTCTCCGCCCCCATCTGCCGCATCCCGCCCCCTTCACTCGTCCACGCCCCATGCGACAGGCCGAGGAGGAGAGGATGAGAGTGGTCGATGAGGAGCGGCGGCGGATGCTCGCGGCGGCGTCGCGCGACCTCGGCATCGAGCACCTCCCTCCGGGCGTGCTCCAGGTCAGACCGCCGCCCCCCTCTCCACCCCCTCGCTCCCACCAGCACAACAGCACACGCTCGACTCGCCCGTCGGCTCACCCGTGAGCCGCCTGCTATTCCAGTCTGCCGACGACCTCGAGCTCTTCCGGGCGGCGGCGGCGTCGTCCACGTGACACCTTGGCTGCCAACGAGGTGGCGCAGCCGCTGCGCCACAACCATTCCGCTTCTCCAGAGCTGTCCCCTCTCAGCCCCCCCCCCCCCCCCTCCCCCCCTGTCGCGAGAGAGCTGGGCGCGTGTGTTCGAGTCCTCTCTCGTCTGGCGCCTGCGCGCTGCGGGTGTGCGCGCGGTGTGTGTGTGTCAGACGTACATGGTATTTTAGCGGGGCGCGGCCGGGGCCCACGCACAATCATGCAGAAGGGCATTATCTCTATTTTGTTCCCGGTAACTCAAAGTTCCCAAACGGCCTGTGGCAGTGGCCAGGGGGTGCCTTCCCCCTTCCACGAGTGCGCGCCTCCTGACGGCTGACCACACGCCGCATAATCACGCTGCGGCGCAGCCACAGGGAGCGCGCCTGGCGGTGGCACGCGCCAGCGGCGCGCGCGCCGCGCAAGCACCTGCAGCAGCGCATCGAAGGCGTCCTCCGCAGGGTCCTCGCCCAGGCACGCGCCGTAGATGGACGAGAACCAGAGGCGGCGCCAGACGCAACCGAGGCCCTGGCGCATCGCGTCGAGGCGCGTCGAGCTCACCGCGCGCAAGAGGGAGGGGAGCCGTGGGAGGTGAGACTGCGGCACGTCGAGCGACACGTCGTCCCACCGGATGAGCTCGTCGTATGTCCGACCGCCACTCTCGGGCATCGTGAAGACAGGCACGCACCCGAGGAATGAGGACGGGACATGCCGGCGGGCATCGCCGTAGCGCTGGCCTGGAGGGACCCAGCAGAAGGAGGCGTGCCGCTCCATCTCGAGGTGACTCACGCGCGGAGCCGGCTTGGCCTTTGTGCCGAGCGCCTTCCGCATGCGGGGCGGCGGGAGGAACGAGTTGTGGATGAAGAAGCCCGGCTCGCCCTTGAGCCTGAGGATGTCGGCCCGCACGTGCGGCGAGCCCGGGCCGTCGTAGTATGAGAGGAAGCGCGCGTGCTCGAGCGAGGGGTGAATGCGACCGCCGAAAAAGAAGAGGTGCTCGCGGCCTGCGGAGCGGTCTGCGTCGCCCGTGGAACGCGAGCCGCGCGTGGGGGACCAGACTGACCAATTGCGCAGATCCTCGCAAGACGGCACGTCGATGGTGGATGGCGTGAAGGGGAGGACGATGTCCTTGCCCACGTGGAAGCAGTTGACACACCGCTCCGCAACCTCGCCGCGCGGCGTCCGCGCGTCGGCAAGCCCGTTGTGGGTGAGCTGGACCCACGCGCGGGTGCGAGAGGCAGGGCTGATCTCGGGATCAAGCCAGCGCCGATTTCGCTTGGAGTGGTTGTGGCGCGCGGCTGCGGCGCGAGCCGGCGCCGCGCGGAGGCCCGGGGAGGTGGTGAGGAGCATATTGTCGAAGACATCGCCCGGCCCGCGCTCTGAGAGGAGCATCGCCAAGTGGCGCGCCTCGCCACGCGACACGGACGCATTCCACGCCGGGTACATCTGGCGCGCCCAGTGGAGCTTATCGACGAGCTGCGCCCCGGAGCTGGGGCCCATCAGCCAGAAAAAATCGGCAGCAGCGGGGTCAGCGGCGCGGAGCGGGTGGCGTAGCATCTGTAGCGAGAGCTCGAAATCGAACCACGACTCGAAGGAGGTCTCGCCAGCCCGCAGCAGCGGCGGCAGATCGTACACGTAGACGCTCACCGGCAGCCTATGGGCGCCCCGCGCCTGGCCGGCAGCTCCGGCGGCTGCTCGACGCTTCTCTCTATCTGACAGCTCGATGGAGGGAGGCCCACCTCCACTCATGGTGATGGCGCAATCGAGGCCCCACCATCCGGGCTCGCAACGGCAGAAGCCCTCGCCGTCGCAAGCTCCGCGGCCGTTGCACCGGCCCGGGCACTGCTCCTCGTACGAGCGCCGCGGGCCAGCAGCGGGCAGAGGCAGGCGCGGCATCATGCAGCTCCCACCGCCGCTGCGCCTGGCTGGAGCGAGGCACTCGCAGAGCGCGTGCGAGCGCTTGTGCGCGCCCGCCACGGCCGACGGCCGGCGGACGCAGACGCCACGCAGCCCGCAGCGTTGCGGGCACTCCGAGAGAGGGAGGAGCTGGTCCGCTTGGGGCGGCTCAGGGATCGTCTTCCTGCGCGACGTGCCGGCTTTCTGGCTGCGCTGCGCCGCGGC
This sequence comes from Emiliania huxleyi CCMP1516, assembly GCF_000372725.1. Classification (NCBI taxonomy): domain Eukaryota; phylum Haptophyta; order Isochrysidales; family Noelaerhabdaceae; genus Emiliania; species Emiliania huxleyi. The sequence goes on from NW_005196756.1 coordinate 821,876, forward strand.
GAGCCACTGTGCCGGCGCCCCGGCGGCAGAGCAGGGGGTGCGCTGTGCAGCGTGCGCCATCTTCAGAGGCAGGTTGCCATGCACAACGCCGAACCAGGATCCGCCGACGGGTGGCTGCTGCGTGGCAGTGCAGATGGGTGAGTTGGCGAGCAGCCGTATCCCCACGCGGGTCCAGTTGGCCTCGCGTGGTGCGGCAAGCAGCGCGCCGACGCTCTGGTCGCCGTCGCCGCTGGCAGGAAGCAGTGCGCACACCGCCTCGACGAGGGCGGAGCCGCGGTACGGGTCTTCGAAGAAGAGGAGATGGCGCATTGCTACCATCTGCTCGAGGCAGGCGCACGTCAGAGGCGCCAGCCAGCCGGTGTTGCGCTGGAGCCGCTTGATCCAGCCGTTCGTGATGAACGTTGGGTGGAGCGGCTCTCCATCGATGGCGCACGCGGGAAGCGTCAGCTGCTCACAGGCCACGCCAGTGCGAGTGAGTGGGCAGTCGCAGCGGCCCGTCAGCAGGTTGCACGTGCCGTGGCGCTCGCAGCCATTAGCACAAGATTTGGCTGTCGGCATAGCTCTACGTGAGGACCTCCATGTTGTGAGGGCTGAGGGCCAAAAGTAAAACGCTCAGATCCGCTCTCGGCTCTCAGAGAGGCGTTATATCTCAGTAACCCCGCTCGCAGGTACTAGAGCAGCGTTCGTCAAGCTCAAACCCCACTCTGCACAACACAGAGCAGCGTTTGCCTAACAAGACTCCGCTCTGCAACCTTCAGAGCGGACTCTTGCTCAGAAAAACACCGACCGAGCACGTTCGAGCGGAGTCAAGTCAGTGCAACACCGCTCAACATAGCGGGAGCGGTCAATTTCCGCGGAGAGGCTGCTTTCGCCTCCCTCAGTCGCGCTCTCCTTCGCCCCTCCTCTTCAGAGCGGGACTTTGCTGAGTGAACACCGCTCTAGCTGGTCAGAGCAGCGATTGCTTTAAGCTGACACCGCTCTAAATGACGTGAGCGGCGTCGCCCTGAATAGACGCTGCTCTGGGACGCCGGGACGGCGATGCCACCTGACGCCGACGGCGGATCCACGATCGCTCGTGGCGCGCGGCGCGGCGTGGCGAGCCCCGCCCCTGGGGTTGAGCAGCGTGTGGGTGGGTCGTCACTGCTCCGAGTAGTCAGAGCGGCGTCGCGTTTAGTGATACGCCGCTCACGCCATTTAGAGCGGTGTCAGCTTAAAGCAATCGCTGCTCTGACCAGCTAGAGCGGTGTTCACTCAGCAAAGTCCCGCTCTGAAGAGGAGGGGCGGAGGAGAGCGCGACTGAGGGAGGCGAAAGCAGCCTCTCCGCGGAAATTGACCGCTCCCGCTATGTTGAGCGGTGTTGCACTGACTTGACTCCGCTCGAACGTGTTTGGTCGGTGTTTTTCTGAGCAAGAGTCTGCTCTGAAGGTTGCAGAGCGGAGTCTTGTTAGGCAAACGCTGCTCTGTGTTGTGCAGAGTGGGGTTTGAGCTTGACGAACGCTGCTCTAGTACCTGCGAGCGGGGTTACTGAGATATAACGCCTCTCTGAGAGCCGAGAGCGGCGTTGAGCGTTTTACTTTTGGCCCTCAGCCATGTGTGAGGCAAAAGAATTTTACACGCAAAGCTCCCTCGCACAACACTGGGCACGAAGAAGCGACAAGGGAGAGCACGACGAGAAGGGGGCGACCGCGGGGTGGCACGAAGGTTGAAGCGAGAATCGGAGAGAGACTGCGAAGAGAGATAGGAAGAGGCGGACGCCCAAGGGTGGGCGACGGCTAGCGCACCACACCCCTCTCCTTAAAATCCCTGTGTGGTGGCGGCGTGCCGTCCTCCCATCCCTCCCTTGGGTTGTCCATTTTCTTTCTTTCTTTTTTTAACACTGGGCACGGGACTGGCGCGCACTGGCACTAACACAGGCAAAAGAATGGGGGGAAAATACAAACGGTCGTAAGCTAGGTGGGACGACCGCGAGGTGGCATGAAGGTTGCAGCGAGAATCGGTGAGGGACTGCGAAGGGAGATAGAAAGAGGCAGACGACCAAGGGATAGGGTGGGCGACGGCTAGCACCACACTCCTCTCCTTAAAATCCCTGTGTGGTGGCGGCGTGCCGTCCTCCCATCCCTCCCTTGGGTTGTCTGTTTTCTTTCTTTCTTTCAGGGCCTGGAGCCTCTGGCCCTAGCTCTTGCTCCCAACTTGGGTTAGTTCGGTGCGTTGTGTTGTTGATGTTGTTGTTGTGGCGCACGCGAATATCTTGATCCAGCGGCCCAAGCTCCATCGACAGACGACACACTCACTCGTGAGCGCGTCACAGGAAGCGCAAGCAAGACGTGTCCTTAGCCAGTCCTTCGAGCTTTCCGCCCGCTAGTTTGGTCTCTCCTAGTACACCGCGTTTTGTGAAAGGTACGCTCCCAGTCTCGATCAATCGCCCCGATTCTCGTCGTTTGCTCGTTTGGCCCAAGTGCAAGTTTCCCTCGGCGATTTCTTGTTGGTGTTCAAATCACACACACACACACACACACACACACACACACACACACACACACACACACACACACACACACACACACACACACACACACACACACACACACACACACACACACACACACACAACTTCACACACACACAACGGCCCAACAGCTCCCTAGGCATCCAATAGATGCCGCACTGGCTCAGTGGCTAGCTAGCTCAGTAGCACCCAAGCTCTGCGCCCCCTCCTGGATCGGCTTTGTCCACCACTGCCTCCTCCTCGTCCGCGCCCGTGTCCCCCCCAGCACAGCCAGACATACAGTCTGTTGCGGGCATTAAGAAAAACGTCGCATTAAGAAAACCACGCCGAGCGATTCCGCGAAAATTAATCTGAACCACGGCGCGCCGCAGGGCGCAGGCGCGGCCCCGAGAAAGGGCCCACACACGAGGATGGAGGGGTGTGCGTCTTCCTGTCTTCCCAAGTGGGTGGCAGACTTGGAGCACTTGGAGTGCAGTCATTAGCCTCACATCCAGGGCCGGGGAGCTCAGGAGCGCACCCAGCGGGCCGCATGATCGGGATCGGGTTGCGGGCAAGAGAGCCCTAGCCCCGGGGGTGCGCGTTCGCAGGGCAAGGGCCTTAAAGTAAACACGGGTCTCCGAGGGTTAGTCCGCGCTCCAGGTTTCCCCTAGCAGCGGAGCGCCCCCTCTACTCGGAGCTAATAAACACTAGACACGTACACGACGTACACATCCTCACTCGACGTCACCCCTCGGGGCTTCTCCGTTCGGCCTCCCCCCCTCGGTCCGGAGGAGCCCACCTATCCTCTCGGTCCTCCCCCCACTCGCTTTCCGCTGGTTGGGCAACAGACTGATGACTGGCGCATTGGTCCAGCGCTTCCTTATATTGTCATTTTACCTAAAAATCCCTAGATCCCGTCTCGCCTGGGCGCGTGGGCGCTGGCTGGGGTGCCGGCCGAAGCTAAGCTGAGGGAGGGTGTAGTCCTAGAGGATGTATATGTAGAGTGTAGAGCGCTGTAGAGCTGTAGAGATGTAGAGTGCTGGAGAGCGCTGTAGAGCGCTGTGGAGCTGTAGAGCTCTACATCCGCCGCGTGACGATGCGCCTCCGTTGTAGAGCGATGTAGAGGCGCTCCACAACGTGAAATCTCTACAACAAACTCTATGATAAAGCGGCGAACCAGGCACGGTCGCTCTCCGACATGAGGCGCGTTGCACTTGCCAGTGCTGCCCTGGCCTTCTGTCTACCCGCCCAATGGGTGGCAGGTGCCTCTGCTGCTGTGGCATGCCTCACGGCTGCGACTGGCCGGCGCCTCGGCGCGTCAGCTCGGCTCGGCGTAGCGATCGTGGCCAGCGCAACTCGCCTGGACTCAACGCTCAGCCAGGAGCTCCCGCACGCGCTGGCATGGCGCATGCAACGCGCAGCAATGCTCGCCTCGCCTCGCGCAAATGCGACCGTCCTCGCAGCCGACCGAATGAATCGTCGCAAAGTGCCTTCAAAGAATGTGCCTCGATCCACGTCCCTCCAGCAGCTGCCTGCCCCCGCAGCAGAGGCGATCTCGTCCTTAGAGTCGGGGCGCTCCACGAGGCGACGGCCGGAGCCGGAGCCGGAGCCCTGCAAATCGCACATGCGGACCTTCTTGTAGCGAAGCACAGTGCGGTCGTGGCTGAAGGCATCCGCCCCGCAAGACTGCGCGTGCTCTGGCTTGAAGTGGTAGCAATGGTGGTTGCTTGTGGCCGTCGGCCTGCGCCAGCCAAACCCCTCGCAGCTTTCGCTGTCTGCACATGATTGGACGCACTTGGTGAGGGTATCAGGAATCAGGTGAACCCTCTTAGGACTACAGGGCAATCGCCACGTCGACTGCCGCTCACGCACAAAACCGAGGCGTTTGCACTTCCGGGCGGCAGCAAGCCTCGTCTCCCGATCTTGTCGCGCGCCTCGGTTCATCGGACGCGATTTGGACGAGCATCCTCCACCAACTGCAATCTGTAAGAAACGCCCGTGGCGATCGACTGGCCCGATGGAGCGGTTTTCGCCGCCGACGCCTGGTCTTCCCCGCGCCCGACCCGAAGCAGCGAGCCACCTCCCTCTGGGTTCGAAGGCGCCGCCGCCACCGCCGCCTCCGGGTTCGAGGACTACGCCTCTGCCGCCTCCGCCGCCAGATTCGAAGACTACGTTTCCGCCTCCTCCGCCGCCGGATTCGAAGCGGACGCTTCCGCCGCCTCCGCCGCCGGATTCGAAACGTGCGCTTCCGCCGCCTCCGCCTCCGCCGCCGCCTCCACCTCCGCCTCCGCCTCCGCCGCCGCCTCCACCTCCGCCTCCGCCTCCGCCTCCGCCTCCGCCTCCGCCGCCTCCACTGGGCGCAATAGCGTCGGCGATATAAGCTTCTTGGGAGTCCCAGGGAAGGACAAGGGCGTACTCAAGTTCCTCAAACTCAGGCTGCAGCACTTGATGATCTGCGGGACAGGTAAATGTAGCCAAATTCAGCGACGGCAGGCACTCGGGCCAGAAGGCGCCGTGCTCCTGGTCAAACCTTGTCGCCAAGTTCGCGAGGCACCGCCCCTCGATACCGAGCCCGTTCCAAGGTGCGACCGCTGGGTTGATCTGCATCTGGTCTGCGAGCTTCTGAATCCTCCCGACAATGTATTCCAGCTGCGGATCCGGCCCCAGATTGATGGAAATGCCCAAGGTCTTCAGGAAAGCTTCGACATTTCGGTGCGGGTCCTCTTCGCCCGCGGGCGCGCCTCGGCGCCTTGCGTCATCTTCTTCGACGAGCTCGACGCGCTCGTGCCGCGCCGCGGCGGCGAGGCTGGCTCGCAGGCCACCGAGCGCGTCGTCAACCAGCTGCTCACCGAGATGGACGGCCTCGAGAACCGCGCCGCCGTCTACGTCGTCGCCGCCACCAACCGGCCAGACATCATCGACCCGGCGATGCTCCGGCCCGGCCGGCTCGACAAGCTCCTCTACGTCCCCCTCCCGCCCCCCGGCGCGCGGGCCGACATCCTGCGCGCCGCCGCGCGCCGCACGCCGCTCGCGCCCGACGTCGACCTCGAGGCGGTCGCGCGCGACCCGCGCAGTGACGGCCTCTCTGGCGCCGACCTGGCGCACCTGGTCCGCGAGGCGGCCACCAACGCGCTGCGCGATCTGCGCGCGGCGGAGAGCGGCGGCGGCGGAGGCGGAGGCGAAGGCGGAGGCGAAGGCGGAGGCGAAGGCGGAGGCGTAGGCGTGCAGGTCCAGCGGGCGCACTTCGAGCGCGCGCTCGACACGGTGCGGCCGTCCGTCTCGGCGAAGGACGAGGCTCGCTACAAGCAGCTCGCCTCGAGGCTGCGCAAGCGGAGGGCGGAGGGCGGCAGCAGTGAGAGGCCGGGCGGAGGCACGCCCTCGGCAGCCCCGGCGGGAGGAGCTGCGGCCGAGGGTGGCGAGCCGGCGGCGGAAGGGGAGTGCATCTAGCCGTGCGGTAAATAAATAAAACGGACACACCTCACTAGGAGATGGGTAAAAAGGAACAGGTCCCCGCCCTTGCGGCTTGCGATATATGCTCCGTGCAGTGCCTTCTTTTGCTCGTTTATTTTGTTTTCGCGCTCGCTTGTGGTTTCCTCTCCTTGCACCTTGTGGTTTTTTTGGCACTTTTTCGTCACCCTACACTCCTCCTCCCTCCCGAACAAAGAACCCTGCACAAAGACCGCAGGGCGGGCTGTTCCTTTTTACCCATCTCCTAGTAGAGGTGTCCGTTTTATTTATTTATTTATTCCCTCCCACCGCAACCCTCGTCCGCGCGTGCTTGTCGAGGCCAGGAGGGTCGGCGGCGTGGCGTCGAGGGGAAGCCGTCGCCGGCAGCGCCGCGGACCGCTCACGTCAGCTCCAGTCAGCACGAGGGCGGGGGGGCGGGGGAGGGCCACGCCCCCACGGGGGTCGGGCTCGGGGCCAGGGGGAGTGCGGCGTGGCCGTGTAACATAAGAAAAAACTCCGAAGCAAGGCGAAGAGTGCACTTTCCCCCCTCTTCTTAGCTTCTTACGTTTTAGCGGTTAGGCCCCCATCACACCCGCATCGGCCACTAACGCGACACAACGCGATACGGATCCGACCCGACCCCAGCCAGCGCGCAATCTTAACCTCTCTCGTTCTAACGTTCCCACCCTGCCTGTTACACGGCCCCCATTACACCCGCACCGGCCACAAGGTGACACAGCGCGACGAACGGATCCGACCCGATGCATCCCCCGCCCCCCCCCCCCCCCCTCCCTATCACGCGCCAGAGGCACGCAATTGCTGTATGGACACGGGCCGGCCATGTTATCAGCAACCCTCCATATTATCCTCCGAAGAGGAAGGAAGGCTCTCCCCCCCCCAACAGCCCGGCGACGACTGGTGCCTAGCATCCAAATCGTTGAAACCGACTGCCTTTTAATGTTCCCTTCCGACGACGTCCTGCAATGGCAACTAGATCGAGAAAGGTGGGATCGCACGACGATCACGCCCGCAGTTGGCCAGCAGCTGTGCTGATGTCAGCAAATGTGCTTCGCAAAGCGCTTGAAGGCAGGGTCAGGGACTGAGAGTCCCGGGAGAGAGGGACTGGGCAGAGCCCGGACTGAGAGGTACATCACTGCATTGCCACCTTCGAGTCGAGACTCGACGAAGACCTCATTGAGTTGAGGGATATTTGGACGACCGGGGAGGCGGCTGGGTACGTCGGCTCCCGTCTTAAATGGAGGGACGCAATCTTTCCAGCCTCTTGCGGCTTCGGGGCGATCCTGATCCGGTTGTTGGAGGATAGAGAAAATGCTCCCCTTGCGGCGGTGATAACGAGGATCCTCATCGTCCCAATGAGCTTGAGCTGTCCCCTGTCCTCCGTTAAATGCGTTGTTCAGGCCCGAATAGTCATTGATCCTATTCTTCGTGGTGTCCAACATTCTGTAGGAGTGGACTGCCACGAAACGCCTGTGCCCCCAACCACCTGGGGGGTCGATGTAATAGATCGCGAAGGTACACCCACCGTAGCCCGGAGCATAAATTTTGTCGCCCAGTTTGAAGGGGGCAATGTACGATCCTTCAGTACTGGTCTCACTGAGTCGGATCATGGTAAATTCACCGGGCCTCGTTGCCGGAATTATTGGTTGAGGTGTCGGAAGTTCGTGTACCCCCGTGAAAAAGTACTTTCCATCTGGGTCATAGTTCAACTTGATAGCGATGGCTGCATAGGCCTCTTGGATCGGATTATCCGGAGAAATCGGGGGGTAGACAAATAAGACATGATCTGTTGCCCATTTACGAAATCCCGGCAAAGTGCCTTCAAAGAATGTGCCTCGATCCACGTCCCTCCAGCAGCTGCCTGCCCCCGCAGCAGAGGCGAGCTCATCGTCAGAGTCGGGGCGCTCCACGAGGCGACGGCCGGAGCCGGAGCCGGAGCCCTGCAAATCGCACATGCGGACCTTCTTGTAGCGAAGCACAGTGCGGTCGTGGCTGAAGGCATCCGCCCCGCAAGACTGCGCGTGCTCTGGCTTGAAGTGGTAGCAATGGTGGTTGCTTGTGGCCGTCGGCCTGCGCCAGCCAAACCCCTCGCAGCTTTCGCTGTCTGCACATGATTGGACGCACTTGGTGAGGGTATCAGGAATCAGGTGAACCCTCTTAGGACTACAGGGCAATCGCCACGTCGACTGCCGCTCACGCACAAAACCGAGGCGTTTGCACTTCCGGGCGGCAGCAAGCCTCGTCTCCCGATCTTGTCGCGCGCCTCGGTTCATCGGACGCGATTTGGACGAGCATCCTCCACCAACTGCAATCTGTAAGAAACGCCCGTGGCGATCGACTGGCCCGATGGAGCGGTTTTCGCCGCCGACGCCTGGTCTTCCCCGCGCCCGACCCGAAGCAGCGAGCCACCTCCCTCTGGGTTCGAAGGCGCCGCCGCCACCGCCGCCTCCGGGTTCGAGGACTACGCCTCTGCCGCCTCCGCCGCCAGATTCGAAGACTTCCATGTTTGTGCTGCAGAGCGGCGTCGGGAGACCAAGTGGCTGCCCGAAGCTGTCGTGCTGCCAGGGATCGTACATCCACGCCTCGCCGTTTCCAACGAGGACCCGGCTGCCATCGGTGGTGTGAAATGTGACGTGGCTGCTGCTGTTCAGATTGTCGCCACGAATCTCGAACCTGTCGATGGTCAGCATCTCTCTCACAGACTCCAGCGCCTGCGAGCAAAGCACATGTTTGCATGTCGTGTGCGCTCACAAGTGCATGTCGTGTGCGCTCACAAGGTCGGTTGTGGGAGGGCTAGTTGATAGATGGTCTACGGATCGGCGGCGGGGAAGGGATGTTGCCACACCTTAGTTCTTGGATCGAACTGCTCTTTGACAAATAGTAGCCTCTCGATCTGCCGGGGGAGGGGAGGGGGCGCGCTGCGGGGGCGAGGGGAAAGGCGCGGCGAACGACGACTCGAGGGCGAATACTACTACGACGACTACTCGAGGGCGGATGGGACAGCGCGGGCATCGGGGTTGTGACAATACATGCGTGGCAGCTTGTCGTGGGGACGAAGGGGGTCGGGGGCGCGCGCCGACATCAGCTCGACGTCCGTCATAAAGGGAGCCAGTCCCATAGGGACGGTCTCCTTCGCGACGGCTACCTTCGCCACCTGCTGCGTGCCCTTTGCGCGGACGATCCCTGAATTCGTAGCGTCGAGGGCCTTGGCCAACTCGGAAGCGGCGAAACTCACCCCAAAGATTGCGAGGACGAGCAGCACGATGACGCCGGTGGACGCTCTGAGCGCCTTCCTGTTGCGATCGCGCTGTTCCTTCAGCTCGCGCTTCTCCTTCTCCTTCTTGCCCAAGTCATCCACCATGTCGAGCAACTCGTCTGCACCGAGCCTATTGTCGCCATTCTTGTCGTACCCCTCGATCCGCAGCTTTCCCGAGCCAGAAGCCCTGTTCAGCGCTGCGATGCTGATGCCTATTGTACGAGCAGCGATATGACTATCGCTGTAGGCGCGCGGGCCGATAGCTGCAGGAGATGCACCGTCGTTAGTCGCGGCGTGCGATGGTGCTCCGCCCTCTGCTGGCGACACTCCCATGATCTCTGCGGGACGCGCCGGTGGAGGCGGAGATGGCGGCGGCGACACAGTCGGCGTTCCCGGTTGTCCGGGGGGCGCTTTGCGGGTCGTCGTGCTTGCCTTCATCTTATCGAGCACGGTCCGTGCTGCGGTGACAATGATGGTGATGCCAATGATGGCGGCGAGACTGACCAAGAGGACCACCGCGAGCTCAAGCTGCGGCCCTTCCTGGGAAACGGCCGACGACGCTGCAAGCGCAAACGCCCCAGGGAGGAGCGTGGTGGAGGCGGCGTAGACGAGCAGAATTCGGCAAGGCCGCGGCAAGGCCGTGCGCATGACTGAACAAAACTCGATATCGCTGGCTGCCACTCGCTCACTGACGTATGTGCTTGCTATGGTGGTGTCGTCGCAGCCGAGCACTGATGAACAGCAGCGACAGCGCCCGCCGCCGGCCTGCGAAATTCGCGTGAGAGATGTTTGAGATGTGTCACCCACAGGAAGTGCGTGGAAGGTGCTTCATTCAGAATGAACCGCGCCATCCTCGATCGCCGTGCAAAGCTCGCTTCCGAGCTCTCACTCACGCCGCGCGGTACGCGGTAGGTAGGGCCTTTAGGGGCCAAGAGAACACACCCCCCATTCTCCCCTTTCTCCCATTGTAGTGTAGAAGGGGGGGGGCACTGAAAATCTGCCGCGGGCCGACCACAAGAAAAAAGAAAAACGTCAGGAAGTTGGACGCTCGCTATCGCTGCTGCCACAATGAGCGCTTCAAGAATTTGCTCGCCGAGGCGTCTGAACCACAGCGTGTCCCGACTCGACCGCCGGCGTCCCGGCCCGGGGGTGTTTCTCTTCTTATCCGTTACCATGTAGAGCAAGGTCGAGGGCGGGCCCTTTCGGGCTCGGGCCGCCCTCTCGCCCGCACCTCTGCGGGGCTTACACGTGGCAGCGGCGGCTCAAGATCCCAGCGATCTCGAGTTCTTCATGCTATCCACTGCCCGCCGGGCGATTCGCCGCGCCCATCCAAGCCCAGGGCTTGGTTTGCTGATAACCGCATCTCGCTCTGCGCATCTCTGAGGCTACCCGCGCGCCGACCGCTACGCGCGCGGCGAGAGGCGCACCCCATCGGGGACAGGATTGAGGCCCCTGTACAAGCTCGGCAACGCTGCCGTCGTTGCCCTCCCGAGCCCTCAACACGATGCCGCACATTGCGCAACCTGTTCTGCGCACATGCCGCAGGGAGGAGTTTTCACTCTGCCGTCCGAGTTTCTCCTTCCTGCAGGGCGAGAGACATCAGCCTCTCTACTTCCAGGAGAACATCTACGCCACACGCTATCCCGACGGTCCACAACCCACACTCTCGCTGCAGTCGATCCAGCCCTCGCACTCCCCACTGGAGATCTAGCCGAGGCCCCGGCGGACAGGATTGGAGCCCCTGTGCTGCGTCTGTGGTGATATGTGGGGGACACTTTCTCCTCCCTATTCATGTCAGTCACTCGACTGCGTCGAGGGGGGGGACGTCTGAACCACAGCGTGTCCCGACTCGACCGCCGGCGTCCCGGTCCGGGGGTGTTTCTCTTCTTATCCGTTACCATGTAGAGCAAGGTCGAGGGCGGGCCCTTTCGGGCTCGGGCCGCCCTCTCGCCCGCACCTCTGCGGGGCTTACACGCGAGGTACTTCCAGCCTGCTGTGGGAACCTGGGAACAGCTGAACGCTGCTCGCCAAAGCTCGCCCCAGCATCTCGGGTTGACTCGGCCAGACTTAATTAAAACCCCGAGAGGCGTGGGAGTCCACCGCCTGCTAAAGAAGCACAGCGATGAATGCGGCATCGGCGACGCATGGCAGGCTGGTCATGACGCAGTTATAGGGTGTTGTGTGCCGTCAGAGTGACTCTCTCCGTCCACCAGAGCTCCAGTAAGCTCGGAGACACCCCATTAGCGCGGCTCGACCTCCTTGAGTCACTGCCTTCCCGGCGGTTTGGCTGTGTAGAGCCTCTACAACAAACTCTACAGCAAAATCGCGCTCTACATCGCTCTACAACGGAGGCACATCGTCGCGCGGCGGATGTAGAGCTCTACAGCTCCACAGCGCTCTACAGCGCTCTCCAGCGCTCTACATCTCCACAGCTCCACAGCGCTCTACACTCTACATGTACATCCTCTACACCCCCCCTCCCTCAGAAAGAAGCTAAGAAACCACGGCGCGGGGTGGGTGGGGTGTCTGGAAAGGCTTAGAAACGGCGGAAGGCGCGAGATCCTGTTTTCTTAATGCCCGCAACAGACTGTACCAACGTCACGAGCAGCAGCAGCACCGAAACCGCTCGCGACAGCACGTACGTACGTGATCTGTCAGTCAGCAAGTCCGCAATGCAACGTTGCTCGTTGCAACGCTGTGCCTCGGCGCACCAATGAGTGCCGCGTCCACAGTATTGGGATGCTGCGGTGTCCGCTGCTGGCTGCAGGCATTCCGACGCCTTGGCGCGCGTTTTCTTTGGTGCGAGAGCCTTTTGTTGTGAAATTCTTTGGTCCAGCCCCTCCAAAAGCGGCGCCAAGGTGCGGTTCTTCCGGCCGCCCGCCACGAGGGCAAAGCAGAGCGCGGAAGTACCTTAGCACCCTGCGGTGTGGCCATGTCGGAGCCAATCGCAGCCGAAGGGGCCGATGAGACGACCGCGGTGTCCAGTGACGCCGTCACGCTGAGTCTCGATGGCGCACCCGCTGCAGCTCCCTCGGAGGGGGGGAAGAGAAGGTTTACCGGTCGGAAGCGGCCGTGCGCTGTTGCCTGTGCCGCTCTACCTGGTCTCTGGTGTGTGACCGGGTGTGTGTCTAAGTGTGTGTTGCTGACCTCGCGCATCTCGGACACACTCCCAGCGCCCAGGACCTCCGCTCGACGCCTCGTCGCGATCCGAAGGCTTTTGTACGTCGGTCGCCTCTGCGTCGTAGAGCCCGTCACACAGAAACGAAACTGCGGCCGCCAGCGCGACTGACAGTCCTCCCGGACTGAGCGTGTCTCGCCGCTGGCGGATTGGGGAGAGGAACACAAAGGGACGTACGGTACGGACGCCCATCCACTGGGATGGGAGTGAGAGTAGAGCTCTACTGGAGCGATGAGGTCGAATCAAGCCATGCTCTAGCCCGCGTCCCGCAGCAGGAGCAGCCGCAGCAGCCCCTTCTCTCTGGTAGGACGGGAACGAGATGATAGTAGGGAGTAGAAGAAAGCAAAGAGGAGCCCTGCGCACGCACGACTCCGCAGGAGAAGCCCCTCCCGCCCGTGCTTGTGTTGTGCAGCGCAGGCCTCCTCCTCCCCCCGCGACCCGGCCGCCCGAGAGAGGAAGGTGTCCAACTCGGTGTTCCCGGCCTTCCCGCAAGCAGAGAAGACTAATGCTGGGGGAAGCAACCTTATAGTGTGAGACGCCGCGGCGCCCACGCCGCGTCGCCGGTGTCCGAATGCCGAAACTCAGTACATACGTTTCAGTATTCCGTAAAGATTGACAATGCCGCTCAACGATGGCTCGATGGGGCGCACTGCCGCACAGCACGCCGCCACGCTCGCCGGCGGCGGCGTATAATAGGGGAAATCCAACGCTGACGTGAGCCCGTGGCCCGCTCTCAGCCCCCTCACGGCGGCTCCTTCTCCGCGGGCGCTTCGTCCGCCTCCAACAGAGGGGGCGGGATTCGCCAAAAGTTAAAGGACTTGAACTCGTCCTCCACCGGCTCGGCGACGTCCGACAGCGCCGTCGCGCCCCCGTCCGCGTCCGCCACCGCGGCGAGCTCCTCGAGCGGCGGGAAGACCTCCTGCGCCAGTTCGAGGAGCCGCGGGTAGCTCGCCCAGCAGTATGTGCCGCCGCCCCGCCTGATCTCGCCTACTCACACGCGCGAGCGTGAGTCTTCTTCGTGTGGCCGCCGGCCGGTGAGAGCCGGCCCTGCCTTGCGGGTTGATGACAAAGATGCGCGCTGGCGGCACCCCCGCGGCGAGGTAGGCAGTCTCGTCGTGCGAGTTGTTGCCAAAGCCGGCGTAGAAGGGGTTGCGCTCCTCCGGCCAGAGGGAGCGCACTTGCTGCAGGCACTCAATTTTGAACTCCTCGGGGTTGCGCCGGATCACCTCTCGCGTGAGCGACTCGATGAGCCGCGTGGGCGAAAGGAGCACTGGCGCCGGTGGCAGCATGTCCTCGCCCTGCTTGATGGAGGCGAGGTACTCTTTGGTCGTGGTGGCCATGCCAATGCCGCGCGCGGTGAGGTAGACCATCTGGTAGCCGTTTACGGCGATGCACTGGTGGAGCGCAGTCACGCCAAGGTGGGACCAATCGACCCCGACTCGTGGCAGCATCTGGCCGAGCACGTCCGACTTGGTGATCGTGCCGTCCACGTCCGAGATGACGAGCTTGGCGAGCGGTGAGAAGAGGTAGATATTTGCAGTCAGCAGCTGCGTGCCCTGCCACTCCGAGTTGACGCGGAAGCAGATCGTGTTGCTCCCCTCCTTGAGCTGCAGCGCGCGGAGCTGCTCCGATGATGGCGACGTCGTCTTGCGGAGCGGCCGCCGCCGCCGCCCGCTCGCGCTACCGTCGAGGTCGGACGAGAAGAAGCCCTCCTGCGACTCGTTGTCCGTGTTGGTCAGGTTAGGCGTGAGCCGGCCGCTCGGCGTCGACCGCCCGCCCGCCGAGGCGGCGGTCGAGCCGGCCGAGCGCGCAGCCGCTGAGGTGAGCGTGGGCAAGTCCGTCTCGTCTATGTCCTCGATGTTGATTGCGATCGAGCTTGCACCGGAGTCGAGGGAGAGGCTACGGTTGCTGTCGCCGGCCCTCGCGGCCGGCGCAGCGGCGGATGCGGCCCCGCTCTCCCCTCCCGGACCCCTCCCCGCCTCGAGATCATCCGCGAGCTCGCCGCCGGCGCGCGAGGGCGGCGGCACGCTCCCGCCGCCGCCGGAGCGCCCCCAGGAGAACCACGAGCGGCGGCGAGACTCGACGGGCTCGGCGCCATCGAGCTCTTTCCCCTTTCCCCACACGCCCGCGCGCGCGCCCTTGCTCCCGGTGCGCCTGTGCCGAGTGACGTACTGCGGCGCCGCGTGGCGCTCCGGCGCGTCGCCGACAGGGGCAGGGGAAAGGGCAGCGCTGCGGAGGAGGGAGGAGGAGTAGAGGCTGTCGGCGGCCAAGCTCTCCCCAAAGGCGAGGTGGGCAACGAGGAGAGGCGCCGCGCTCGCGTAAGAAAGGTGGCACCCGCCGACACAGACCCGCAAATCGGGGTGGTAGAGCAGCAGCGGCTCCGAGACGAGCTGCTCGTGCGAGACAATGTGCGCCTCGAAGCGCTCGCGCTGCGACTCAGATGCCAGCGCAGGAGGCCACGGGCTCGCCTCGCCGCCACACAGAGAGAGCCGGATAGGCGGCATCGCGGTGGCGCTCAGTGGCGCCTCGGACGGCGCGGGGGGCGACGCGCCCGCCGCCGAATCGGTCGCGGCAGAAGGGGCCGCGGCCAGAGTCTGCGTGCCGCTCCCGGCGCATGGCGCGGCGGAAGGCAGCACCGCGGCCCCTCCGGTGGGCTCCGACAAGTCGGCTGGCGTTAGCGGCGTGGCGAGCGGGGAGGCTGCTGTGAAGAGCGGTGCCGCACGCAGCGAGAAGCGCAGGGAGTGGGCGGAGCGGGCGGTGACCATCAGCGACACGAGAGGCGCAGCTGCGGCAACCAGCTGCGAAGATCCGCGTCCCGGCTGTGAAGCGGCGTCTGCGCGCCCAGAGTGTGATGAGCTCGCCGCTAGGGACGAGGGCTCAGCGGTGCGCGAAGCCTGGCGGCGCCTGCTACCGCCGCCGCTCTCTTCCGCCTCGTCCGCTGTCGGACGGGGAGGCCGAGCCGCTCCGCTCGTGGAGCGTGGCTTCCGCGCGCAGCGGGGGCCATTCCCCGCCGTGGCCGTCGCCGACGCTCCGGCTGCCAGCGCCGGTGCCGCTGAAGCTCCTCGCGGGCCCGCCGCGTCGCCACCTTCTCCCTCCCCGCCTTCCTCCCTTCGGGTGTCCGGCGTCGAGGGCGCGTCGAGGGCGACGGGAGAAAAGAGGGCGGACGCCTCAAAGGGCGAGGGGGCGCGGGCGAGCCCTGCGCCCGAGGAGACTCGCCGGGGGCGAGACCTGTTCACCGTCGCCCCGTCCTCCTCCTCCTCCTATAGTGCAACAAGTCACCGCTCGGTGCTTGCGGCGCCAGCAGCTGCGGTCGACCAGCGGCGCCTCCTTCTCGTCGTCCCCCTCGATGGCGAGGTCGGCCAGCTTGGCCTCCTCCGCCTCCGCCCACTGCGGGGAGGCCGCCTGCGACGCCACAATCGGAGGCGGGGTGGGGGTGGGGAACATCGCGATCACCTCTCTCACGGCGCGTGCCGAACGGCCGCGCCTGAGAGCGGCTGGTGCCGAGGCTGGAGACACAACTCTGCAAGCTCCCGTGCGAACGACTCGCCGCGAGCCCCTTGCTAACGCCTCCGCCGCGAGCCTCGTCGCCCCCCCCTCCCCCGCCTCCGCCTCCTCTCGCGGCCCCGCAATCGCCGCCGCAATCGCCGCCGCAGTCGCCGCCGCTGCCGCCGCCAGCCCCCGGCGCCACACCGCTGCCCGCCGTGCTGGCATCCTTCACCGCCTCGCCGCCCCCCTCCTCCTCGCCTGCGGCGGCGCCTGTTGGCACCGTCAGCCAATGTGAGACGGCGCCTCTCGGTCGCCTTAGCCATCGACGGGCCGCCGCCTCGGAAGAGCATGCGGAAGATAGAGCGGCCACCGCCGCCCGCGGGCCTACTCTCAGCCGGCCATTTGAGATCCCCCGCTCCGCATCGGAGGCTGCGACGCCCCGACGCGCCTCGTGAGGCCGGCCCCTTCCCCCTCCGCGATCGAGGAGGCGGCGCCCACGCCGGGGTCACTGTGCGGGACTCGTATCACGCCCGGCGGCACGCAGGAGGGCGGAGTGACGATGCGCATCGCCGCCGAATCGTCGGTGGACCTGCTCATGAGCGGCGGCGGCGCGACCGCCACCGGCGCCGTCACCAGCGCGATCGGCAGCTCGCCTTTGCCTCGGGCGGCCGGATGATCACCGGCAGCGCCGTCGAGCTCGACGGCGTCGAGGTCGATCTCAGTTGCCTGTTCACAGCTGCCGCGCTGTGGGGTTGCCGCGCACGCGCATCGGCCGCCGCCCGAGACCCGTGCGACTCGCCGGTGTGAAGGAGGGCGAGGCGGCAAAAGAGAGGTTTGGAGACGCGTTGAGCGAGGCCTCGCCGAGGAGCGAGTCGGTCTCGCCGTCGAACGACTGCGGGCGGGTGGTGATTCGCGGTGGTGGTGTGTGGCAGAGGTGGCGGGTCGCAGGTCTGAGCCCGCTTTTTGACGTACCTGCTCGAGGTAGGAGGCCTCGTCGATGAAGTAGGCCTCCCCCGAGTAGCCGAGTCGCATGGTGATGTCCACTGGCTCGTCGTTGACCACGATCGTCACGATCTTTTCGTGCGCCTTCATCACCTGCGGCAAAATGGAGCAGGGTCGGGAAACGCGGGGGTTGTTGGAGGCGACCTCCCACCGCAAGAGGCGGAGGCGACTCCTGCGGGCTACGACTCGGCGCTGGAGGGCAACCACCGATCCCCCGTCTCACTAGAAGGGCTCTCACGCGGACCTGGAACTTGCCAAACCGCACGTGGAACGGAGAGGAGCGCAGCGAGCCGTCCGCCTGCGGGACGACGATGATGTCGATGGCGCCGGAGAGGGTTGACTGGTTGATGGAGAGCATGTCCGCCATCGAGTCACCGATCAGAGCAGGCACACCCACGATGGCCTCTGCGATCCGCTTCCCGACGCTCCTCTTGACCACAGCTGCGCGCGGAGGCACCGGCGACGAACCGGACGCGCGGTCGGCATCCATGTTGATAACCTCCCAGCGCTAGCGAGTTCCGTGACAAGATCTCGCAAAGCGCAACCGCGGACAAGGCAGGCTGGTGGATTCGACACCTTTGGTGTGTGTGGGTGACAACGCCCCCCCCGGGGGGCAATGCGGCAAGCAGGAGCGGCGGTAGAAGTCGAAACGTGCGCCGCACGACCGATAGCCGCCGCGCTCCACACCCGGCCACAGCCTGACCGCCCCGCGCGGACACAGGGCGCACTGCAGCCCTGCTGGACTGCCCGGCCGCTCACACACCGCCTCGGCTGCCCACACCAACGCACAGACCCGCCTCGGTAGGCGTGCTGCTGGGGGCGGGCCCGAGACGGCTGGACAGGAGCCGAGTGCAGTGGCGATCCAGAGGCTACCTGGATCGTCACGCCTCGGATTGGGGATTGGGTCCACCGGGGACACTCTCGGGTCCTCTCCGTGGCATCACGAGCCGGTGTGAGCTTGGAGACCCGAGATAAGTGCGGTTCGGGACAGCTCAGGCTTGCTACTGATGGGACTGGGCCAGGAGAGCGACAGAGAAGGCGAGCTCGTGAGCTGAGAGCAGGAAATAGCGCTTCGTGGCACTTCATCGCGACAAGGTCATGGCGGTGGCGAGGCTGTGCGGTGCTGGGCGCGCAGGTGGGCTCCCGCTTGCCCTATCATCGGTCGGCGCGCTCGTGCGGAGTGGGCGGACTTGGGGCGCCGTGCTCCGGTGGCTCTCGGACGCGCGCAAGGAGGTGGAGGTGGGGCCCGACTACCACCCGGAGTACGGCGAGGAGTACCGCACCGTGTACGCTGTGCTCCGCATGGGCATCGAGGCGCTGCCGGACGTGAAGAAGGAGCGGTACATGCGGCTGGCCGTCTTCGCCGAGGACGAGGCGATCGGAGAGGAGGTGCTAATGGTGTTGTGGCAGCTCGAGTCGGTGGACGAAGTGCGCGACACGCTGGTTCTCTTCCACGAGCGATCGCTGCTGGCCAGCCTGACTACCGCTGCTCGCAGTTTGTGGCCAGGCTACACGACTTGCAGCGCGAGGTCCTGCCGGGATCCGCGCGTAGCCGGCTGGCACGCGGAGGTGCTGCGCCGGTGCGGCTCGACCCAGATCGGCGTCTATTGTGGGGCGCCGGCTCGCGTCGCTGCCTGCCGAGATCGGCCAGCTGACAGCCCTCACGGAGCTCCACCTCTCCGGCTGCTCGAAGCTCGCGTCGCTGCCAGCTGAGATCGGCCAGCTGACGGGCCTCAAGATGCTCGACCTCAACGGCTGCCCGCAGCTCGAGTCGCTGCTGGCAAGTCAGGACAAGGGCGAGGAGAGCCTCTGGGCGCGCACCTGAAGGCCGTGCTCAAGCAGGTGCAACCGAGATGGGTTTGGGTACCCGAGACTACCCGAGATTACCCAAACCGGATCAGCCCGCCTCGGCGGTCGCCAACCTTCTCCGCTACCTCCGGAGCGGCGGCGCGCCGTGCAAGGAGCGCGTCTGCAAGGTGTTGCTGCGCGTGCTGCCGCACGCGACGCTGCGCGACGTCGACTTTGACTGGGCGCGTTTCGGCTCGCTCGAGGCGATCGTTGAGTGGCACGAGGAGCAGAGAGTGCCGCCGGCCGGGTCCCAGGCGCGCGTCGCCCCTCCGCGCACAGCGCTTGTTCGCCTCCCCGCCACTCCCGATGCAGTGGAGGCGCGAGTCCGCCTCCAGCAACTGGACCTCCCTCCGCATTGAAGCTCTCGAGATCGCGTTGGAGGTCCTGTTGCTGTGCGGAGCAGGTTAACGGCTCATGGTTCCATTGCATTTTCCGATTAGTTGCGGTAGCGCTACGGTCCGCGCCGGTGGGAAGAAGGCGGTCTCAGACCTAGACCCTATCTATATTCCAGGATGGCATTCTTCGATATCGTTTGTGGCGCTCCTCCTGTATCGTCTGTGTGTGACCTTTCTTTCCTATCAAGCCTCTAATGTGCTTCGTTGTCCATCGTCCGCGTGCTGTACAACTCTGGCCGTCTCTTCCTTCGCAAGGGCCCCGCCCCCATTGCGCAGGGGGCGGGGCCCGCGCAGGGGGACCTCTACGTACTACGAAAATTGGAAAAGACGCGAATCCGAAAATCGCCTGTCCGCAAGTGCCGCAGCTGATAAAAATGTCGAACGAAAGTTAATGCATAATGGGGGACAAACCCGAGGGTCGGGCCACAGTGTGGCACGATCGGGTCATCTCCACCACGCGTGTATACCGTCATACCCCCCGTACTCCCGAGGCGCCGCGCACCTGTGCATCGAGGCCGGCGGGGGCCGCAGCAGACGCGCAGACACCGCTCCCCCCCCCCCCCCCCCCGACTCGCCCTCTTCTATTCTCCCCTCACGCGGGCAAGACGCTCTTGGCGAGGCGGGCCTCCATCGCCCACGGCTCGGCTTTGAGCGTGGGCAGCGCCTCCTTCACCTGCTCGCAGCTCGTCGCCCCTGCGAGGCAGAGCGCGAACCAGCGCTGCGACACGTGTGGCCAGCCAAGCTCGACTTCACGCAGCCCTTGCCGCGCCACGAGCCGTGCGAGGCGCGTCCGCTCGATCGACGTGCACGCCGGGTAGACCCAGCCTTTCTCTTCGTCGGCGGGGTGCTCGGGCCGCGGTAGGTGAGTGCTCGCGGTGTGCACGACGAAGGTGGCGAGGAGCACGCTACGAGGCGACAACTTGCGGCGAAGCCGAGACAACGCCGCCTCGAGCAGGTCCTCCGCGGCGTGGGAGAGCACCGACTGTGCCATCAAGTAGTCGTACGAATCGACCGCGTCCTCGCCTTCCGGCGGCGCAAACTCAGAGTTCGTCGCGAATGTCGGCAGCTTTAGCTGCAAGAGGTCTGTCCCGAGCTCGTAGCGAACGCCCGAAGACAGGGCCGCCAGGGAGGGTTCGATGCAGTGGTAGTTGCCGCGCGCCA
Source organism: Emiliania huxleyi CCMP1516 (assembly GCF_000372725.1). NCBI lineage: Eukaryota > Haptophyta > Isochrysidales > Noelaerhabdaceae > Emiliania > Emiliania huxleyi. Next base: position 842,152 of record NW_005196756.1, read on the forward strand.
GGAAAGGGATGGCCAGCCGCCCGAGCCGCAGTGAGCCGCAGCCCACATCCAGGAGTCGCGAGGACTCGCGCAGTCCAGAGAAGTAAAGCAGCGAAAACATCGAGGCGGCCATGTCGCCGTACCTCCCCGTCGGCCCCACGTAGCTGCGGTGACGCTCGTGCTGATCCGTGTGGCGACCTCGGCGGCGATGCCTCTTCCTCATCCTCTTGTCCAGCCACGGGGCGTGCGTGGCCCACGCTTCGTCGCTGCTGCTCGCGTTCAGAATCGAGCCGTAGCGGAGAAGCACCGCGCGCTCGAGCGGCATGGCGAGCGCGGTGACCGCCGAGCAGAGAAGCACCGCGCGCTCGAGCGGCATATATGGCGAGGAGCGGGCAGGCAGTGCTTTAGGCCGAGGGAGGGGGACAGCCGCTGAATGAAAAAGAGCGGGCGCCTCAATCGAGGTTTCGCGGAGCGTAATTTTTTTGTGGCGTGTGCGTTCTCTAGGCCCCTAAAGGCCCTATTCGCAAGAGCTACCTTACAGTGGAAAAAAGAAGCAAAACGAGCGTAGCTACCAACACAGAAAAACAATCATGTGCGACGCTCTCCCCTGGGGGGTAGGGTATGGTGTGGTCCCGGCCCTGGCGCCGCGACCATACCCCCCCACCCGCACAGGACGTCGCCTCTGGCCAGCAGGACCATACCCCCCCACCCCCCACACCCCACCACACGAGCGCGTACAGTAACCGTCGTATTAGGCCGTCCGGTCGTGCGGCACGGGTTCGCGCGATGCAGTCTGCGCGAGGTGACCCGCCGGCAATCGTGCTCACCCCTCAGAGCGTGTCCGCAAAGGCCGCCAGGGCCTTGCGTGCCGGCGCAGGCGCGGGCGCAGGCGCGGGCGCGGCCGGTGCGAGTGCGGCGTGTACTGTTGTAACGTGGGCGGTACGGCGGCTCCAGCGATTGACCATACCCCCCCACCCGTCGAGCAGGCCGCCTCCGGCGGGCGACCATACCTTACCTTAAAAAGGTCGAATCCAGTGGCTCGCGAGCTGGTCGGCCTCCATTCGCTTAATCGACACGAGTTGAATGGGAAGCTTGCTGCTGTGACGGGCCGGCTCGGCGGCAACATGCGACTCCCCGTCCAGCTGATTGGAACGGGCGCAAACCTTTCCGTCAGGCTTGATAACGTGACTCGTACGACAGGAGAAAGCGCCAACGTGCCCATTTGCCGCATTTGCTTCGAGCCGGCGGCGTTGCCCTCTCTCGCAGCCATGCTCATGCCGTGGCACATCGGCGTGGGCACACGGTGAGTGCCTCACCCGCTGGCGCCGCAGTTGTGTGAATATCGACGCGGCGATCGAGTGCGGCCAGTGCAAGCAGCGGTATCGGGACCTGCTCTCAATCGAGCTCATAGCCGAAGCGGCGCGCGCGCAGCGCGACAACTTTGGCTCCATCAGCCTCTCGAACGCCCTCGAAATGGCGCGAGAGTTCGCTGACCAGGGCCACTACGCCGAGGCCGAGGCGCTGTACCGGCACGGGCTGCGCTCCCTTCCAACGGCTGCCCACGGACGAGCGCGTGACGGACATGGCGTGCGATGCGACCAACAACCTCGCGATGGCGATGCTCGAGGGGGGCGACCTGGGCGGGGCGCTTCCCCTCCTACGTCGGACTCTCGAGGTGAGCCGCGGGTCGCTCGGCGATCGGCACCCGAGCACGCTCACGTCGGTCAACAACTTGGGGCGCGCGACTCCCCTTGGCAAGTCCGCCAACATCGCCTCCGGGCTCTCACGCCCCTCTCGTGCTGCGAGCAGGCTCGTCCTCAAGAAGGGTGGCGAGTTGGAGGAGGCCGAGCAGTACCGCGAGGCCCTCGCCGCCCGCCGCGACGTCCTCGGCGCCTCGCACGAGGACACCCTCAACTCGACCTTGAACCTCGCGGGTCTGCTCAAGGCGTGGCGTGTGGTTGTCGTCGCCCCTCTCTCCCCCTCGGTCAACCCCCTCCCTCTCCTCCACCTAAGGCGAAGGGCGACATCTCCGCAGCCGAGCCGCTCTACCGCGAGGTGCTAGCTGCTGCGGTCTACCGTCGGCAGCCGGCACCCTCACGCCCTCAACGCGATGCAAGGTCTGCAGCCGCCTCGCTCGCATGCGGTCTGTGTGTGGCGTCAACCTTTTGAGGCAGTGTGGGCTCGCCCTTAGGCCTCTCCACTCTGCTCTTCCAGCTCGGCCGCGAGGAGGAGGCGAAAGTCCTCTGCCGCGAGGCACTTGGCATCGCTCGTGACGTGCTGACGGCCGAACCGACGAGACACGCGCCTCCTCTTCTCGTGCCGACACGGAGCCCGTTGACTGTAGGTGGTTGGCGTGTACCACCCGCTGTACCAGGTGCTGGCCAGCAACCCGTGGGGTATGCATGCATGTGATGCGAGCCATCGCGGAGCATCGCGGCGCCGGCACGGAGCATAAGAAGCAGACGCGCGACGGCACGACGGAGCAGGAGGCGCGCGCGACGGCCAAGCGGCGACGGCACGAGGTGGCGGCGGAGCTGCAGAAGGTCAAGGAGTCGCGCGAGAAGGGCGAGCGCGAGCGCGAGGCGTGGGAGGCGGAGAAGCGGCAGCTCGACAAGGAGCTGGAGCAGATGGCGTTTGCAGACAACCAGCGGCGCGAGGACGAGTTCCAGCTGCAGCAGGAGCGCTCGCGCGCGGTGCGGCGCGTCGAGGAGGGGCGCGCGCGCCTCGTCGACCTCCTCACCGCAGGCCTCTCGCTGCTCGAGAGCGACGCCGCGCCGTCCGAGCTGCTGCCGAACGAGGTGCCGGACCCGCTGGCGGTGTTCGAGCACAGCAGCGAGGCGGAGCTGCGCGAGCTGCAGGGCGAGATCTCGAGGCACTCCGACCTCGACTCGGGCAACGCCGACTTTTGGGCCGCCATGGGCCTCGTCTGCGACGACGCGCTGCAGGCGTCGTCGGGAGACACGACGGTGACGGCAGAGGTGCGGGGCGAGATCGACGCGATGCTGGACGGCAAGTCGCCGGCGGAGCTGGACGAGCTGCAGGGGCAGATCGTCGAGCTCGCGCGGCAGGACACCAACGCCGACTACTGGGGCGCCGTGCTCGCGCGGCTGCGGCTGGTTCGCGCGCGCGCGGTGCTGAGCGGCGCCACGGTCGGATGCGGCGGCTCCGGTCCCATGTCTAAACCCCGGAGGTGCTCGGAAGAGATC